>NW_028247855.1:0-55661 GCF_964263255.1 Lissotriton vulgaris
TATGACAAACTAATGAAGAAACTTGCAGAAAATAATGAAATAGTAGTTAAAAATTCGGACAAAGGTGGAAACCTGGTCATCTGGCCTAAAAAAGACTACATATTGGAAGCCACCAGACAACTGAATGATACAAACTGTTATGCTAAGACTAATTTAAAGGACTATACTAAAGCTAAAGAAAATGTGCAAAAAATGCTTGGACAATGGCGTATGGAAGGTTTTATTTCGCTTGAAGAGTATAAATTCACGAATATTGAATTTCCAGTGTTACCCTCTCTATACTAATCCCAAAGGTACATGAACTTATCAAACCTGTCCCAGGGAGACCAATTATCTCTGCTAATAATAGTATGGGAGAGCATGTGGGGGAATATATAGAAATTTTCTTACCAGATTTTATTAAAAAGTTACCCAGTTATGTACGTGACACGAGCAATTTTTTATGTAAAATTCCGAATCTTACATGGAGTGATGATATGTTATTACTAACATTAGACATAGAATCGCTCTACACAAGCATTAGTAACCGTCAAGGGTTAGAAGCAATCAAACACTATGTGTCCAGCAGAAAAATAGAATTTTATGAACACAACAAAATGATCATTCAGCTCATTGACTGGTGCCTGAATAACAACTTCTTTGCCTTTGGGTCAGATATATTTAGACAGGTCAGAGGAGTGGCTATGGGGTCCTGTTTCTCCCACAGCTACGCGTGTTTACACGTTGGCTGGTGGGAGGAACAGGTCCTAGAGAGGCAACATAGTCATTGGGTAGATAACCACATCTGCTGTTACCTCTGCTACATAGACGACAATTTCGTCTTGTGGAGGGGAGATGAACAGCAAGCCCTTTAATTTGTGGAGGATATTAACTTTCATTTGACATCCCATATCAATAAAAGCAAAATTGAATTTTTGGATGTTGAAATATATGTAGAGAATGCGATGATCAAATCCACCTTACAACGTAAATCCATCGCAGGGAATGCTATTTTGCATGCATCAAGTATGCTTCCTAGACATCTTATATCTAGCATTCCCTACGGCGAGATACTATGCTTGAAAAGATTCTGCAGTACATCCCATGACTTTGAAAAATGCCTGGCCGACATGGTAAGCGTTTCAAAGCAAGGGGGTACACGGAATATATTCTGCAAAAGGCTATTGAGAAAGCTAAAACAAGACCTAGAGATAGTTTATTCAAAAGAACTGACATGAGGGAAGATGAAATAGAATCTGCTACCACAATACATGGAGAAAAAGAAAAGTCAGAAAATGTCAATGCATGTCCGCGGCTAAATACGACCTTTAGCAGCGATGACAGAAAACTGAGAACAATCATTAATAAGAACGGGCCGATCGTTTTAACTGACCCAGTTCTTTCTGACCAACTTCCAGACACTCCAAATATTACCTTTAGACGGGCCAGTAATATGAGGTCTGCCTTGGACAAGGCTGCACCAGAAACAAAACAGAAACAGTCCTGGTTACATTCCAATAAAGATTTTAGGAAATGCACTAGCTGTCGTGCATGTAAATTTGGTATAAACAAAGCTAGCTATTCCACTCCTTTTGGCACAAATGAAGTACCTATTAGAGGCAATTTTAATTGCAAAACAGATTTTGCAGTTTATGTTCTCACGTGCACCTGTGGTTTAAATTATGTGGGAAGCACAAATCAATAGGTGCACGTGAGAATTTTGCAATATCTAAGAGCCATACTTCACAGCGACCCATCCTACCCGGTGGCCCACCACTTCAAAGACGTTCACAATAAAGATTTAAACAGTCTTAGATACTATATGGTGGGGGCCATCCCTATACTTAAAAGAGGTGGGAATCGACCGTGCTTACTAAGACAAAAGGAAACAAAAATGATCTTAGAACTTGATAGTAAGTGGCCGAATGAATTAAACAATATTGAGGAATTACATAACTTTGTTTAATCCCTCAAGTACACCAGTTTATTCCTACCAACATATGTTAAAGTAGTTTGTCTCACACCACCCAGTCCCAATATATAGGTTCCCTAATTCTGAGGACTTAGACTAGGAGGAATACTGGCTAAATAACATCTGGTCTTATTTTTCAAACAATGGTTTTATATTTATCTACTATAATTGCACTATTTATTGATATGATCAACATCAATTATTGTGTATATATTTGGTATGAATGGTAATAATATGAATATAAATGTGTAACATAATTTTGTAATTTTGTAATTTTCTACTTTTTTATGACTCATTTCTCTAATATTGTCTATTTTGTATCACATTAGCTTTTTACTGTTTTGATGAATTTTAGACGGTATTTATATAATTTTAACTAAATCATTACAGAGATCTGTAATAGTTGTTAGTTACAGTATTGATGCGCCTCATATATCAAACAGTTGTATGCACTTTATATCCATACCCAATTCCGTCTTTTTTGCACTTCCCAAAATCTGCAAATTTTTCTGCACTTTATATATGTTTGCTGCTTTGCACATATGTCACTTTCATATCCATGGTCGGTTTCTTAAGATTTATATATTGGATAACCATGAACAAGCACATATGGTGTCCAATAATTGAACTTCCATTAATTTTGCTATGTATTCATACAGACATTTGCTTAAAGTTAATTAGTCAATAGTGGATTCATCCAGTGATATTATGACTCTAGAAAACTTTTGTTTTATTGAAAGAAATGTAATGGCATTCATGCTGTTAAAATGACTGTTTTCGTTATCTTCATAAAATAAGATAAGAAATGTTTTATATGTCTATGACCATGTGATGTATGATGTCACCATTAGGGGTGAGCACATTTTCTTTGGCACTAATATAAAAGCATCAAAAAACGTTTCTGACTTGCAGCGTGATCAAGGGCTCATGAAAGCCTGAAACGCGCATCTGTTCTGTGCAAATAAAATTACCGCACCTGATTCCGTGGTCCGTCTCCTTCTCTCGCCGGCGTTGCAGGATTGCTTGCTGGAAGTGGTGCGGAGTTCTTCGAATATATATATATATATATATATATATATATATATATATATTACCTACTGGCGGTCGCCAGTAGGTATATATAGTTAGGATTTTTTCTCTATGGGATTTTTGAAAATTCTATGTCTAATAACTTTGGCGTTTGTGGACGGAATTGGTTGAAATTTTCAGGAAAATGGAACATTTTGTTTCTGAGCAGCCCCTGACAATTTGGGGGGGTTTCATCAAGGGGGGGCCGAGAAAAAAGGGGAGTCCCAAAACGCGTTTTTCCCATGTTAATTTTCATAGGGCGGTTGGCCTCACTTTTAGCTCGAACGGCTGAATGGATTTGCAGGAAACTTGGCAAAATTGTAGGGACTGTTAGCCCGATGTGCCTTTGCTAGGTCTCAATATATGTGCTTCAGTGGATTTTGAGTAATTTAGGTTCAAAAAAAGATATATATCTGGGCGGAGCCTAACCACACATCTGATCTGATTGGCTGTCAGCACTTCATCCAAGAAGTGTTGGCAGCCATCTTGGGACCAATATACATGATACCACCTCATTAAAAAGCATTGTAGTTAATAGAGGGTTTTAGGACTTTAGTTACATTATAAATCATTTGTTGATGGTACCATACTCGTTTTAGGAATTGTGGTGGGTTCTAAGGTGATTTTACCATGTGAAAAAACCTTCTGCTGTGATATCATGAATATTGTTTGAAAGAAAACTAATATCTCATGATTTTCCCACAGTGGTTTGGAAGGGGATCTATAAGCTAAACTGAAAGCATATTTTCTGTAAATTCACATTATCTTTCTCAGTCATGTGAAAATGAAGTCTGACATTCTCAGTAAAACATGTACATCCAACAAGGACAGAGACTGTCAGTTGATTCCTTTGTGTTCTACTGCAGCCTCCTAGAGTGTTCTAAAGAACAACTAGAGCGCTAACAGTCCTACTTATTACAAAGGTATGGCACACCTGAAGCCATCTTGATTGGAATAAAGTGGTAACTCTTAAAACATTTAATTTAAAAAGAAACAACATGAGGGGGTATATTTTGCCATAGAAAGTATGATTAGTGCTGCAGAATGAAAAATTAGGGCACATTTTGAGTGACTTCTCAAAATCCTTTTCTATTTCATTAAAACATTCTGACATGCAGTCTCCCAAAATGGCCACCAGAGACAAAAGATCCCAAATGTAGCCCAAATATCACCCAGATGGATCCCAAGTATAGCCCAATGACAGAATGTCCCAGAGTGTTCTAAAGAACAACTAGAGCGCTAACAGTCCTACTTATTACAAAGGTATGGCACACCTGAAGCCATCTTAATTGGAATAAAGTGGTAACTCTTAAAACATTTAATTTAAAAAGAAACAACATGAGGGGGTATATTTTGCCATAGAAAGTATGATTAGTGCTGCAGAATGAAAAATTAGGGCACATTTTGAGTGACTTCTCAAATCCTTTTCTATTTCATTAAAACATTCTGACATGCAGTCTCCCAAAATGGCCACCAGAGACAAAAGAGCCCAAATGTAGCCCAAATATCACCCAGATGTAGCCCAAGTATAGCCCAATGACAGAATGTCCCAGAGTGTTCTAAAGAACAACTAGAGCGCTAACATTCCTACTTATTACAAAGGTATAGCACACCTGGAGCCATCGTGATGGGAATAAAGTGGTAACTCTTAAAACATTTAATTTAAAAAGGAACAAAATGAGGGGGTATATTATGCAATAGAAGGTATTATTAGTGCTGCAGAAAGAAAAATTAGGGCACATTTTGAGTGACTTTTCAAATCCTCTTCTATTTCATTAAAAAATTCTGCTATGCAGTCTCCCAAAATGGCCACCAGAGACAAAAGAGCCTAAATGTAGCCCAAATATCACCCAGATGTACCCCAAGTATAGCCCAATGACAGAATGTCCCAGGGTGTTCTAAAGAACAACTAGAGCGCTAACAGTCTTACTTATGACAAAAGTATGGCACACCAGAAGCCATCTTGATTGGAATGAAGTGGTAAGTCTGAAAACACTCAATTTAAAAAGGAACAACATGAGGGGGTTAATTTTGCCATAGAAAGTATGATTAGTGCTTCAGAAAGAAAAATTAGGGATCATTTTGAGTGACTTCTCAAATCCTCTTCTATTTCATTAAAAAAATTCTGACATGCAGACTGAAACATGCACTTTGAATACCAGCAGCAGACGTCCCTGGTGAGCAGTAGCTTTACTACAGTGATCTAATGTGCAACTAGAGTGCTAACATTCAGAATTTATGGCAAATGTGTGACACATCTGAATGCCTTCTTGATGGAACCAAAGTAAACAAGCATTGAAAATGCAATAGATCTCGCCCTCGTTTAAGTTAAAGCCATTCTGTTTGTAATGAGGTGGCTTTTTAGCTTTGCTTTTATTAGTGTTTTTTCAACTTTCATGTAAATAACATGCATCTGTATGCATATAAGTATATGTATGCATGCATTTATGTTTGTATTTATATAGATATACAGATGATATATGTTTATATATGTATGTATATATATATATATTCACTGAAAAAACCATAGGCTATAGACCATATATAGTTAGGAATTAGCATTTACAAAACCTTGAAAATTCACTGAAAAAAACATAGGTTATAGACCATATATAGTTAGGAATTAGCATTTACAAAACCTTGAAAATTCACTGAAAAAACCATAGGTTATAGACCATATATAGTTAGGAATTCGCATTTACAAAACCTTATTTTACTCACACAAAACCATTGAAATTCCATATATAGTTAGTTGCACTAACTATATATCGCGCACCCGCAATCCACTGCTGATGATGTCACATATTACATCATTCATGACATGGTTAGTGACATCACTGATGACATCACTGATGACATCACTGATGACATCTCATTTGACATTACTGATCACATCAGTGATGATATCATTCATGTGATAATACGATGAACCTCTTCAGACTCTAATATAACCTTAGATACAATCAGTGTAAACAGACCCTCACAGACTGTCACTCATCCATGGAGTTACTCACACACCTAGTCAGTCATGCAAAGAATCAATCACACCTCCATTTCCTCAACTATACAGTTATACAAACTTTACTTATTCAAACATATACTAACACATATTTACTCTCTTATACAATCCCTGATACAAGTTCACAATGATCCATACAGCCACTCACACATTCACTGGCTCTTATGCACAGTTATTTATATATGTCAACTCTCACATGTACTGTGTTTTACATATGTACTTACTTTGACATGTAGCACTGAGATATCCATTCACTCACCAATACACTCATGCACACAGTCAACCGCCCATACAGCTGTTTCCACATGCACTTTTGAAACCATACATCTAGTGAATCAACTGCTCACACATCTATGCACAGAGTCATACACCTCCCAGCCACCCACACACACACTCAGTCTCCCATACAAATACTTGGGCAACCAATCAATAACCCATATAGTTACTCATATAGCTACTTATCAACACATGCAACAGTTTACAGAACAACAGACATAATGATGCACAAATTAAGACAGTTTAGTCATTAACCCATGCACTCAGTGAGACACATTTAATCACTCACTCATACAGTCAGTCATGCACCTACTAAATCCTTCATCCAGACACTTATACATCCACTCATTCTTCAATATGTAAGACATATTTTAACTTTACAGAAACATACAGTCACTGGATGTTGTCATCAGTGATGTCATCAGTGATGTCATTTGAGATGTCATCAGTGATGTCATCAGTGATGTCACTGACCATGTCATGAATGATGTAATATGTGACATCATCAGCAGTGGATTGCGGGTGCGCGATATATAGTTAGTGCAACTAACTATATATGGAATTTCAATGGTTTTGTGTGAGTAAAATAAGGTTTTGTAAATGCGAATTCCTAACTATATATGGTCTATAACCTATGTTTTTTTCAGTGAATATATATATATATATATATATATATATATATATATATATATATATATATATATATATACATATATACCCTGCAATGAGAACGCACTCCTCCAACAGGTGGATTAACAAACCTTTATTGCCAAAAAACAAGCATACGCTGGGAATGATGGGAGCCACATATGGGGGTCATGGGAACGCCCATGAATAAGGAGCTCGAAGGCTCCAAAACGCATTGGCAAGGACTAAGAAAATACGCGGCAGATGTGCTGGTTTTTCAGCCATAAAGGTTTTGTTAACCCACCTGTTGGAGGAGAGCGTCCTCATTACAGGGTAGCCTTGTGTGGTGATATATTAAGCGGCGGGTCCAGCCGCTGAGGAACCGAACTGCCCGTAACTGCAACACGGGATATCTGGATTTGAACGTGTGCAGATCTACAAGTGGCCCAACAGGATTTAATTAGAAACCAGGACATCCCCCTGTGACCTACTGGAGGGTGGTAAAAGACAGTCCGTTATCAGTTCGTCATACATCAAATTCACTGGAGGATTTTAAATTGGTAAAAAAAAAACACATTCCCAGCAGACACCATAGTGAAACCAGACACTGGAGTCCTTTAAAAGTATGCGAATATGCTGGGAATGATGGGAACCACATATGGGGTGCGAGCGAAAGCCCACGAAGAAGGAGCGCGAAGTCTCCGAAACGCGTTGGCAATGACTAAGAAAATACGCGGGCCGATGTGCTGGTTTTTCGGCAATAAAGGTTTTGTTAACCCACCTGTTGGAGGAGTGCATCCTCATTGCAGGGCAACTTGTGTGGTGATATATATATATATATATATATTCACTGAAAAAACCATAGGTTATAGACCATATATAGTTAGGAATTCGCATTTACAAAACCTTATTTTACTCACACAAAACCATTGAAATTCCATATATAGTTAGTTGCACTAACTATATATCGAGCACCCGCAATCCACTGCTGATGATGTCACATATTACATCATTCATGACATGGTCAGTGACATCACTGATGACATCACTGATGACATCTCAAATGACATCACTGATGACATCTCAAATGACATCACTGATGACATCACTGATGACATCTCATTTGACATTACTGATCACATCACTGATGATATCATTCATGTGATAATACGATGAACCTCTTCAGACTCTAATATAACCTTAGATATAATCAGTGTAAACAGACACTCACAGACTTTCACTCATCCATGGAGTTACTCACACACCTAGTCAGTCATGCAAAGAATTAATCACACCTCCATTTCCTCAACTATACAGTTATACAAACTTTACTTATTCAAACATATACTAACACATATTTACTCTCTTATACAATCCCTGATACAAGTTCACAATGATCCATACAGCCACTCACACATTCACTGGCTCTTATGCACAGTTATTTATATATGTCAACTCTCACATGTACTGTGTTTTACATATGTACTTACTTTGACATGTAGCACTGAGATATCCATTCACTCACCAATACACTCATGCACACAGTCAACCGCCCATACAGCTGTTTCCACATGCACTTTTGAAACCATACATCTAGTGAATCAACTGCTCACACATCTATGCACAGAGTCATACACCTCCCAGCCACCCACACACACACTCAGTCTCCCATACAAATACATGGGCAACCAATCAATAACCCATATAGTTACTCATATAGCTACTTATCAACACATGCAACAGTTTACAGAACAACAGACATAATGATGCACAAATTAAGACAGTTTAGTCACTAACCCATGCACTCAGTGAGACACATTTAATCACTCACTCATACAGTCAGTCATGCACCTACTAAATCCTTCATCCAGACACTTATACATCCCCTCATTCTTCAATATGTAAGACATATATTAACTTTACAGAAACATACAGTCACTGGATGTTGTCATCAGTGATGTCATCAGTAATGTCATTTGAGATGTCATCAGTGATGTCATCAGTGATGTCACTGACCATGTCATGAATGATGTAATATGTGACATCATCAGCAGTGGATTGCGGGTGCGCGATATATAGTTAGTGCAACTAACTATATATGGAATTTCAATGGTTTTGTGTGAGTAAAATAAGGTTTTGTAAATGCGAATTCCTAACTATATATGGTCTATAACCTATGGTTTTTTCAGTGAATTTTCAAGGTTTTGTAAATGCTAATTCCTAACTATATATGGTCTATAACCTATGGTTTTTTCAGTGAATTTTCAAGGTTTTGTAAATGCTAATTCCTAACTATATATGGTCTATAGCCTATGGTTTTTTCAGTGAATATATATATATACATGCATATATAAACATATATCATCTGTATATCTATATAAATACAAACATAAATGCATGCATACATATATTTATATGCATACAGATGCATGTTATTTACATGAAAGTTGAAAAAACACTAATAAAAGCAAAGCTAAAAAGCCACCTCATTACAAACAGAATGGCTTTAACTTAAACAAGGGCGAGATCTATTGCATTTTCAATGCTTGTTTACTTTGATTCCATCAAGAAGGCATTCAGATGTGTCACACATTTGCCATAAATTCTGAATGTTAGCACTCTAGTTGCACATTAGATCACTGTAGTAAAGCTACTGCTCACCAGGGACGTCTGCTGCTGGTATTCAAAGTGCATGTTTCAGTCTGCATGTCAGAATTTTTTTAATGAAATAGAAGAGGATTTGAGAAGTCACTCAAAATGATCCCATATTTTTCTTTCTGAAGCACTAATCATACTTTCTATGGCAAAATTAACCCCCTCATGTTGTTCCTTTTTAAATTGAGTGTTTTCAGACTTACCACTTCATTCCAATCAAGATGGCTTCTGGTGTGCCATACTTTTGTCATAAGTAAGACTGTTAGCGCTCTACTTGTTCTTTAGAACACTCTGGGACATTCTGTCATTGGGCTATACTTGGGGTACATCTGGGTGATATTTGGGCTACATTTAGGCTCTTTTGTCTCTGGTGGCCATCTTGGGAGACTGTATGTCAGAATTTTTTAATGAAATTGAAGAGGGTTTGAGAAGTCACTCAAAATGTGCCCTAATTTTTCTTTCTGCAGCACTAATCATAATTCATATGGCAAAATATACCCCCTCATTTTGTTCCTTTTTAAATTAAATGTTTTAAGAGTTACCACTTTATTCCAATCAAGATGGCTTCAGGTGTGCCATACCTTTGTAATAAGTAGGACTGTTAGCGCTCTAGTTGTTCTTTAGAACACTCTGGGACATTCTGTCATTGGGCTATACTTGGGCTACATCTGGGTGATATTTGGGCTACATTTGGGCTCTTTTGTCTCTGGTGGCCATTTTGGGAGACTGCATGTCAGAATTTTTTATGAAATAGAAGAGGATTTGAAAAGTCACTCAAAATGTGCCCTAATTTTTCTTTCTGCAGCACTAATAATACCTTCTATTGCATAATATACCCCCTCATTTTGTTCCTTTTTAAATTAAATGTTTTAAGAGTTACCACTTTATTCCCATCACGATGGCTCCAGGTGTGCTATACCTTTGTAATAAGTAGGACTGTTAGCGCTCTAGTTGTTCTTTAGAACACTCTGGGACATTCTGTCATTGGGCTATACTTGGGCTACATCTGGGTGATATTTGGGCTACATTTGGGCTCTTTTGTCTCTGGTGGCCATTTTGGGAGACTGCATGTCAGAATGTTTTAATCAAATAGAAAAGGATTTGAGAAGTCACTCAAAATGTGCCCTAATTTTTCATTCTGCAGCACTAATCATACTTTCTACGCAAAATATACCCCCTCATGTTGTTTCTTTTTAAATTAAATGTTTTAAGAGTTACCACTTTATTCCAATCAAGATGGCTTCAGGTGTGCCATACCTTTGTAATAAGTAGGACTGTTAGCGCTCTAGTTGTTCTTTAGAACACTCTGGGACATTCTGTCATTGGGCTATACTTGGGCTACATCTGGGTGATATTTGGGCTACATTTGGGCTCTTTTGTCTCTGGTGGCCATTTTGGGAGACTGCATGTCAGAATGTTTTAATGAAATAGAAAAGGATTTGAGAAGTCACTCAAAATGTGCCCTAATTTTTCATTCTGCAGCACTAATCATACTTTCAATGGCAAAATATACCCCCTCATGTTGTTTCTTTTTAAATTAAATGTTTTAAGAGTTACCACTTTATTCCAATCAAGATGGCTTCAGGTGTGCCATACCTTTGTAATAAGTAGGACTGTTAGCGCTCTAGTTGTTCTTTAGAACACTCTGGGACATTCTGTCATTGGGCTATACTTGGGCTACATCTGGGTGATATTTGGGCTACATTTGGGCTCTTTTGTCTCTGGTGGCCATTTTGGGAGACTGCATGTCAGAATTTTTTATGAAATAGAAGAAGATTTGAAAAGTCACTCAAAATGTGCCCTAATTTTTCTTTCTGCAGCACTAATAATACCTTCTATTGCATAATATACCCCCTCATTTTGTTCCTTTTTAAATTAAATGTTTTAAGAGTTACCACTTTATTCCCATCACGATGGCTCCAGGTGTGCTATACCTTTGTAATAAGTAGGACTGTTAGCGCTCTAGTTGTTCTTTAGAACACTCTGGGACATTCTGTCATTGGGCTATACTTGGGCTACATCTGGGTGATATTTGGGCTACATTTGGGCTCTTTTGTCTCTGGTGGCCATTTTGGGAGACTGCATGTCAGAATGTTTTAATGAAATAGAAAAGGATTTGAGAAGTCACTCAAAATGTGCCCTAATTTTTCATTCTGCAGCACTAATCATACTTTCTATGGCAAAATATACCCCCTCATGTTGTTTCTTTTTAAATTAAATGTTTTAAGAGTTACCACTTTATTCCAATCAAGATGGCTTCAGGTGTGCCATACCTTTGTAATAAGTAGGACTGTTAGCGCTCTAGTTGTTCTTTAGAACACTCTAGGAGGCTGCAGTAGAACACAAAGGAATCAACTGACAGTCTCTGTCCTTGTTGGATGTACATGTTTTACTGAGAATGTCAGACTTCATTTTCACATGACTGAGAAAGAAAATTTGAATTTACAGAAAATATGCTTTCAGTTTAGCTTATAGATCCCCTTCCAAACCACTGTGGGAAAATCATGAAATATTAGTTTTCTTTCAAACAATATTCATGATATCACAGCAGAAGGTTTTTTCACATGGTAAAATCACCTTAGAACCCACCACAATTCCTAAAACGAGTATGGTACCATCAACAAATGATTTATAATGTAACTAAAGTCCTAAAACCCTCTATTAACTACAATACTTTTTAATGAGGTGCTATCATGTATATTGGTCCCAAGATGGCTGCCAACACTTCTTGGATGAAGTGCTGACAGCCAATCAGATCAGATGTGTGGTTAGGCTCCGCCCAGATATATATCTTTTTTTGAACCTAAATTACTCAAAATCCACTGGAGCACATATATTGAGACCTAGCAAAGGCACATCGGGCTAACAGTCCCTACAATTTTGCCAAGTTTCGTGCAAATCCATTCAGCCGTTCGAGCTAAAAGTGAGGCCAACCGCCCTATGGAAATTAACATGGGAAAAACGCGTTTTGGGACCCCCCTTTTTTCTCGGCCCCCCCTTGATGAAACCCCCCCAAATTGTCAGGGGCTGCTCGGAAACAAAATGTTCCATTTTCCTGAAAATTTCAGCCAATTCCGTCCACAAACGCCAAAGTTATTAGACATAGAATTTTCAAAAATCCCATAGAGAAAAAATCCTAACTATATATACCTACTGGCGACCGCCAGTAGGTAATATATATATATATATATATATATATATATATATATATATATATATATATATATATATATATATATATATATATATATATATATATATATATATATATATATATATGTATATATGTATATGTATATATATTACCTATATTATATGTTATATATATATATATATATATATATGACGTCCACAATGCTGCTTGAACGGACCTCGACCAACCAACGCTGGTGCCGTCGGTAGTAGCAGCCGCTACCTCGATATCTGTCAAGTACTGGATCCCACCGATTTCAGAGGACACAGAGACGGCACACCAGGAAATCTTGCACAAACCCTTTATTGTGCACTCTTTAACCAAGGACGACGCGTTTCGGCTGAAGCCTTTTTCAAGTAACCACCATCTTGTTTTTGACAAACTTATAGTCCCACATTTGTGTCAGTGTTCAATGAACATAGAAAAAACATTTCACTGTGAACGGATAAACATTCAACACTTTAGATATATTTAAAATCATAAAGGTGAGTGTGGCTAAATAAATTGGAACAGTTAGATTTCAAATGTCGTGTTTTTAATTTTTAACGCTTGTCACGATGATTATGGTATGTTGTTGGTCCGACATACATGAACTGTCCCAAAAGAGTAATTAAGGGGATCTGTAGTTCACAATGTGCCTACGCCCGACTGCCGTAGTCCAACAGTTTCGTTTTCTATTGGATTCCAGTCCGTGGTATCTTTGTAACGATAATTACGACCACAAGGATCGAGAGTGAACGGACAGGCAGTAAACCTACTGGGAATTGTAGTTTAGTGCGCGATGTCGTGGAGATCAAGACATTAGTCAGGAATTATATTGCGGGAGCTCCCCGGCTTAAGAGGCAAGAGGCGGGCATATGAACTTGGTCTGGTCCCATCTTAATAGGAACATTACCGGGTATGTCTGTAGAGGAGAGCTCCCCTCGTAATTAGACCATGAAACGTGGCTCGTGACAAGGTGACTGGTGGTGAAGGGGTTAGCGATCGAGTGCTTTTACATTAGGGATGAGTGTAAGGTGACATATACATGTTAAAGTGAATGTGTGTGACATTTGTGAGAAATAAATAAAAATACAATTTAAGATGTAATCACAACACTACTCAACATACAATCTATTTCATTGAGTATGGTGCCATACCCCTATGCAATAATAATACAATTTTGACAGTAGGAGCACCAGGATATAACCTATTCTATGAATATTGGTTATGTCTTTCCTACCTCTCGTTCATTGCATATATCTGTCTATAGGGGATTTCTTTCATAAAAAGTGATAGTGTGATTCAAAACAACATTCAGCATACTGCGGGTTCGCCTCTACTCTGTACTGTTCAGTCTTAGGAGCCTATATGGGATGCTAGTTCTTCCCCATAATTTAGTCCTTTAGGGGCCTTGCTCTCCATATCTATAATGTTTTATAGGTTTTGCATGATTTACTTTGCCCAGACAAAAGTCCAGGACCTAAAACACGAAGAGGTTCTATTCAGAACATCCAAGAGTGACTCCAGAAAGAAGTTAATGGAGAATAGAAGTCAACCAACTGCTCCCCGTATGATTACCAACTATAGCAGGGGAGCTTGGGCCCTGGAGAAGATAATGAGAGCTAATTGGAAGTTAGTAACATCTGACCCAATTGTGGGAGGGCTAGTGGGCAGTACACCCCAAATAACTTATCGCCGGGCACGATCTTTAAAAGATAGACTAGTGCACAGCTATCCTAAGGAACCGACTAAAACAAAGTGGCCTCCAATTCCCAACGGCTTCACTACCTGTGGCGGCTGCAAATGTGACTGCAACGGTAAATCATGCAAAACCTATAAAACAGGATCTGGTCAGATCAGAACTATCAACCAACAGATCAACTGCAATACCGAGTTCACAGTCTACGTATTGGAATGCCCATGTGGGCTCCAGTACGTGGGCAGCTCCAAACATCCCCTAAAAATCAGGATTCTACAGCACCTCCGTGCAATTTCTAATAAAGATTATAATTATCCCATGGCCCGCCACTATGAAGAAGTGCATAGTGGTAACAATGGTAGCCTAAGGTTTTATGGCATTGATAAAATACCAAAAACCATCAGAGGTGGGGACCGCGAAACACAGCTGAGAATTAGAGAGTCCCGAAACATTATAGATATGGAGAGCAAGGCCCCTAAAGGACTAAATTATGGGGAAGAACTAGCATCCCATATAGGCTCCTAAGACTGAACAGTACAGAGTAGAGGCGAACCCGCAGTATGCTGAATGTTGTTTTGAATCACACTATCACTTTTTATGAAAGAAATCCCCTATAGACAGATATATGCAATGAAGGAGAGGTAGGAAAGACGTAACCAATATTCATAGAATAGGTTATATCCTGGTGCTCCTACTGTCAAAATTGTATTATTATTGCATAGGGGTATGGCACCATACTCAATGAAATAGATTGTATGTTGAGTATTGTTGTGATTACATCTTAAATTGTATTTTTATTTATTTCTCACAAATGTCACACACATTCACTTTAACATGTATATTTCACCTTACACTCATCCCTAATGTAAAAGCACTCGATCGCTAACCCCTTCACCACCAGTCACCTTGTCACGAGCCACGTTTCATGGTCTAATTACGAGGGGAGCTCTCCTCTACAGACATACCCGGTAATGTTTCTATTAAGATGGGACCAGACCAAGTTCATATGCCCGCCTCTTGCCTCTTAAGCCGGGGAGCTCCCGCAATATAATTCCTGACTACGGTCTTGATCTCCACTACATCGCGCACTAAACTACAATTCCCAGTAGGTTTAGCGCCTGTCCGTTCACTCTCGATCCTTGTGGTCGTAATTATCGTTACAACGATACCACGGACTGGAATCCAATAGAAAACAAAACTGTTGGACTACGGCAGTCGGGCGTAGGCCCATTGTGAATTACAGATCCCCTTAATTACTCTTTTGGGACAGTTCATGTATGTCGGACCAACAACATACCATAATCATCGTGACAAGCGTTAAAAATTAAAAACACGACATTTGAAATCTAACTGTTCCAATTTATTTAGCCACACTCACCTTTATGATTTTAAATATATCTAAAGTGTTGAATGTTTATCCGCTCACAGTGAAATGTTTTTTCTATGTTCATTGAACACTGACACAAATGTGGGACTATAAGTTTGTCAAAAACAAGATGGTGGTTACTTGAAAAAGGCTTACGCCGAAACGCGTCGTCCTTGGTTAAAGAGTGCACAATAAAGGGTTTGTGCAAGATTTCCTGGTGTGCCGTCTCTGTGTCCTCTGAAATCGGTGGGATCCAGTACTTGACAGATATATATATATATATATATATATATATATATATATATATATATATATATATATATATACATATATATATTACCTACTGGCGGTGGCCAGTAGGTAGTTATAGTTAGGACCTATTTTCCATAGGAAATCCGCTACATTCTATTTGGAATAACTTTGGCGCCGGTTGACGAATCTTCGTGAAATTTTTAAAACTGGTGGGGTGCTCCAGTCCGCTCCTATCCTGTAAGTCTTGGGGTGAATCATGAAGCGGGGGCTGAGAAAAAAGGGGGTCCCAAAATGTGTTTTCCCCATGCAATTTTCCATAGGTACTGTTTATAGCGGCTACAGCCTGAAGGTCTGAACGGAATGACACCAAATTTGGCAAAGTTGTAGTCCTTGGTTCAGACTCATGCCGTTTGCTTATATAGTGTAAATCTATTCAGTAGTTCCTGAGAAAATTACAATTAAAAGTATATATATATATCTATGGCCTCTGGGGATGTGCGCATCTTGCGCGCATTATAAGCGCACCGTCCAGATCACACACAGAATGCCGATTGGCTGTCAAGTGGTTGTCAACATTCAAAACTAGGAATTGTTGACAGCCATTTTGTACCTCAGTAGAAGCAAGGATCTAGAAATTACTAGAACAAGTGTTTAAAACGCATAAAGGGGGCAGATAAAAATATTTTAACCATCTAGACCTGCTTTTGAAAAAACAGAGAATTGTGTGCTGGGTGAATGGATACGCCATAATAAAAATAAAACGAAGCGGAGGCTCCTGTGCTTTTTAAAAATTCGTTACTTGGGAAGGAGAAATCCCAGGGTCTAAAATACTGCATTTGAAGCGGGGGTCGAGAAAAAAGGGGTGCCCCAAAACGTGTTTTCCCCATGCAATTTTCCATTGGAATCGTTCATCACGGCTACAGCCCGAACACTGAATGGAATTACACCAAATTTGCCAAAGTGTTAGTCCTTGGTTCAGACTCGTGACTTTTGCTTAAATAGTCTTAATCCACTCAGTAGTTCCTGAGAAAATTATAATTAAAAATACACATATATATATATATATATATATATATATATTCACTGAAAAAACCATAGGTTATAGACCATATATAGTTAGGAATTCGCATTTACAAAACCTTATTTTACTCACACAAAACCATTGAAATTCCATATATAGTTAGTTGCACTAACTATATATCGAGCACCCGCAATCCACTGCTGATGATGTCACATATTACATCATTCATGACATGGTCAGTGACATCACTGATGACATCACTG
This sequence comes from Lissotriton vulgaris, assembly GCF_964263255.1. Classification (NCBI taxonomy): domain Eukaryota; kingdom Metazoa; phylum Chordata; class Amphibia; order Caudata; family Salamandridae; genus Lissotriton; species Lissotriton vulgaris. The sequence continues at coordinate 17,373 of NW_028247855.1, forward strand.
ATGACATCTCAAATGACATCACTGATGACATCTCAAATGACATCACTGATGACATCACTGATGACATCTCATTTGACATTACTGATCACATCACTGATGATATCATTCATGTGATAATACGATGAACCTCTTCAGACTCTAATATAACCTTAGATACAATCAGTGTAAACAGACACTCACAGACTGTCACTCATCCATGGAGTTACTCACACACCTAGTCAGTCATGCAAAGAATTAATCACACCTCCATTTCCTCAACTATACAGTTATACAAACTTTACTTATTCAAACATATACTAACACATATTTACTCTCTTATACAATCCCTGATACAAGTTCACAATGATCCATACAGTCCCTCACACATTCACTGGCTCTTATGCACAGTTATTTATATATGTCAACTCTCACATGTACTGTGTTTTACATATGTACTTACTTTGACATGTAGCACTGAGATATCCATTCACTCACCAATACACTCATGCACACAGTCAACCGCCCATACAGCTGTTTCCACATGCACTTTTGAAACCATACATCTAGTGAATCAACTGCTCACACATCTATGCACAGAGTCATACACCTCCCAGCCACCCACACACACACTCAGTCTCCCATACAAATACATGGGCAACCAATCAATAACCCATATAGTTACTCATATAGCTACTTATCAACACATGCAACAGTTTACAGAACAACAGACATAATGATGCACAAATTAAGACAGTTTGGTCACTAACCCATGCACTCAGTGAGACACATTTAATCACTCACTCATACAGTCAGTCATGCACCTACTAAATCCTTCATCCAGACACTTATACATCCACTCATTCTTCAATATGTAAGACATATATTAACTTTACAGAAACATACAGTCACTGGATGTTGTCATCAGTGATGTCATCAGTAATGTCATTTGAGATGTCATCAGTGATGTCACTGACCATGTCATGAATGATGTAATATGTGACATCATCAGCAGTGGATTGCGGGTGCGCGATATATAGTTAGTGCAACTAACTATATATGGAATTTCAATGGTTTTGTGTGAGTAAAATAAGGTTTTGTAAATGCGAATTCCTAACTATATATGGTCTATAACCTATGGTTTTTTCAGTGAATTTTCAAGGTTTTGTAAATGCTAATTCCTAACTATATATGGTCTATAACCTATGGTTTTTTCAGTGAATTTTCAAGGTTTTGTAAATGCTAATTCCTAACTATATATGGTCTATAGCCTATGGTTTTTTCAGTGAATATATATATATACATACATATATAAACATATATCATCTGTATATCTATATAAATACAAACATAAATGCATGCATACATATATTTATATGCATACAGATGCATGTTATTTACATGAAAGTTGAAAAAACACTAATAAAAGCAAAGCTAAAAAGCCACCTCATTACAAACAGAATGGCTTTAACTTAAACAAGGGCGAGATCTATTGCATTTTCAATGCTTGTTTACTTTGATTCCATCAAGAAGGCATTCAGATGTGTCACACATTTGCCATAAATTCTGAATGTTAGCACTCTAGTTGCACATTAGATCACTGTAGTAAAGCTACTGCTCACCAGGGACGTCTGCTGCTGGTATTCAAAGTGCATGTTTCAGTCTGCATGTCAGAATTTGTTTAATGAAATAGAAGAGGATTTGAGAAGTCACTCAAAATGATCCCATATTTTTCTTTCTGAAGCACTAATCATACTTTCTATGGCAAAATTAACCCCCTCATGTTGTTCCTTTTTAAATTGAGTGTTTTCAGACTTACCACTTCATTCCAATCAAGATGGCTTCTGGTGTGCCATACTTTTGTCATAAGTAAGACTGTTAGCGCTCTACTTGTTCTTTAGAACACTCTGGGACATTCTGTCATTGGGCTATACTTGGGGTACATCTGGGTGATATTTGGGCTACATTTAGGCTCTTTTGTCTCTGGTGGCCATCTTGGGAGACTGTATGTCAGAATTTTTTAATGAAATTGAAGAGGGTTTGAGAAGTCACTCAAAATATGCCCTAATTTTTCTTTCTGCAGCACTAATCATAATTCATATGGCAAAATATACCCCCTCATTTTGTTCCTTTTTAAATTAAATGTTTTAAGAGTTACCACTTTATTCCAATCAAGATGGCTTCAGGTGTGCCATACCTTTGTAATAAGTAGGACTGTTAGCGCTCTAGTTGTTCTTTAGAACACTCTGGGACATTCTGTCATTGGGCTATACTTGGGCTACATCTGGGTGATATTTGGGCTACATTTGGGCTCTTTTGTCTCTGGTGGCCATTTTGGGAGACTGCATGTCAGAATTTTTTATGAAATAGAAGAGGATTTGAAAAGTCACTCAAAATGTGCCCTAATTTTTCTTTCTGCAGCACTAATAATACCTTCTATTGCATAATATACCCCCTCATTTTGTTCCTTTTTAAATTAAATGTTTTAAGAGTTACCACTTTATTCCCATCACGATGGCTCCAGGTGTGCTATACCTTTGTAATAAGTAGGACTGTTAGCGCTCTAGTTGTTCTTTAGAACACTCTGGGACATTCTGTCATTGGGCTATACTTGGGCTACATCTGGGTGATATTTGGGCTACATTTGGGCTCTTTTGTCTCTGGTGGCCATTTTGGGAGACTGCATGTCAGAATGTTTTAATGAAATAGAAAAGGATTTGAGAAGTCACTCAAAATGTGCCCTAATTTTTCATTCTGCAGCACTAATCATACTTTCTATGGCAAAATATACCCCCTCATGTTGTTTCTTTTTAAATTAAATGTTTTAAGAGTTACCACTTTATTCCAATCAAGATGGCTTCAGGTGTGCCATACCTTTGTAATAAGTAGGACTGTTAGCGCTCTAGTTGTTCTTTAGAACACTCTGGGACATTCTGTCATTGGGCTATACTTGGGCTACATCTGGGTGATATTTGGGCTACATTTGGGCTCTTTTGTCTCTGGTGGCCATTTTGGGAGACTGCATGTCAGAATGTTTTAATGAAATAGAAAAGGATTTGAGAAGTCACTCAAAATGTGCCCTAATTTTTCATTCTGCAGCACTAATCATACTTTCAATGGCAAAATATACCCCCTCATGTTGTTTCTTTTTAAATTAAATGTTTTAAGAGTTACCACTTTATTCCAATCAAGATGGCTTCAGGTGTGCCATACCTTTGTAATAAGTAGGACTGTTAGCGCTCTAGTTGTTCTTTAGAACACTCTGGGACATTCTGTCATTGGGCTATACTTGGGCTACATCTGGGTGATATTTGGGCTACATTTGGGCTCTTTTGTCTCTGGTGGCCATTTTGGGAGACTGCATGTCAGAATTTTTTATGAAATAGAAGAGGATTTCAAAAGTCACTCAAAATGTGCCCTAATTTTTCTTTCTGCAGCACTAATAATACCATCTATTGCATAATATACCCCCTCATTTTGTTCCTTTTTAAATTAAATGTTTTAAGAGTTACCACTTTATTCCCATCACGATGGCTCCAGGTGTGCTATACCTTTGTAATAAGTAGGACTGTTAGCGCTCTAGTTGTTCTTTAGAACACTCTGGGACATTCTGTCATTGGGCTATACTTGGGCTACATCTGGGTGATATTTGGGCTACATTTGGGCTCTTTTGTCTCTGGTGGCCATTTTGGGAGACTGCATGTCAGAATGTTTTAATGAAATAGAAAAGGATTTGAGAAGTCACTCAAAATGTGCCCTAATTTTTCATTCTGCAGCACTAATCATACTTTCTATGGCAAAATATACCCCCTCATGTTGTTTCTTTTTAAATTAAATGTTTTAAGAGTTACCACTTTATTCCAATCAAGATGGCTTCAGGTGTGCCATACCTTTGTAATAAGTAGGACTGTTAGCGCTCTAGTTGTTCTTTAGAACACTCTGGGACATTCTGTCATTGGGCTATACTTGGGCTACATCTGGGTGATATTTGGGCTACATTTGGGCTCTTTTGTCTTTGGTGGCCATTTTGGGAGACTGCATGTCAGAATGTTTTAATGAAATAGAAAAGGATTTGAGAAGTCACTCAAAATGTGCCCTAATTTTTCATTCTGCAGCACTAATCATACTTTCAATGGCAAAATATACCCCCTCATGTTGTTTCTTTTTAAATTAAATGTTTTAAGAGTTACCACTTTATTCCAATCAAGATGGCTTCAGGTGTGCCATACCTTTGTAATAAGTAGGACTGTTAGCGCTCTAGTTGTTCTTTAGAACACTCTAGGAGGCTGCAGTAGAACACTAAGGAATCAACTGACAGTCTCTGTCCTTGTTGGATGTACATGTTTTACTGAGAATGTCAGACTTCATTTTCACATGACTGAGAAAGATAATGTGAATTTACAGAAAATATGCTTTCAGTTTAGCTTATAGATCCCCTTCCAAACCACTGTGGGAAAATCATGAAATATTAGTTTTCTTTCAAACAATATTCATGATATCACAGCAGAAGGTTTTTTCACATGGTAAAATCACCTTAGAACCCACCACAATTCCTAAAACGAGTATGGTACCATCAACAAATGATTTATAATGTAACTAAAGTCCTAAAACCCTCTATTAACTACAATACTTTTTAATGAGGTGCTATCATGTATATTGGTCCCAAGATGGCTGCCAACACTTCTTGGATGAAGTGCTGACAGCCAATCAGATCAGATGTGTGGTTAGGCTCCGCCCAGATATATATCTTTTTTTGAACCTAAATTACTCAAAATCCACTGGAGCACATATATTGAGACCTAGCAAAGGCACATCGGGCTAACAGTCCCTACAATTTTGCCAAGTTTCGTGCAAATCCATTCAGCCGTTCGAGCTAAAAGTGAGGCCAACCGCCCTATGGAAATTAACATGGGAAAAACGCGTTTTGGGACCCCCCTTTTTTCTCGGCCCCCCCTTGATGAAACCCCCCCAAATTGTCAGGGGCTGCTCGGAAACAAAATGTTCCATTTTCCTGAAAATTTCAGCCAATTCCGTCCACAAACGCCAAAGTTATTAGACATAGAATTTTCAAAAATCCCATAGAGAAAAAATCCTAACTATATATACCTACTGGCGACCGCCAGTAGGTAATATATATATATATATATATATATATATGTATATATATATATATATATATATATAAATATTACCTACTGGCGGTCGCCAGTAGGTATATATAGTTAGGATTTTTTCCCTATGGGATTTCTGAAAATTCTATGTCTAATAACTTTGGCGTTTGTGGACGGAATCGGCTGAAATTTTCAGGAAAATGGCACCTTTTGTTTCTGAGCAGCCCCTAAAAATTTGGGGGGGGTTCGTCAAGGGGGGGCCGAGAAAAAAGGGGGGTCCCAAAACGCATTTTTCCCATTCATTTTTCCATAGGGCGGTTGGCCTCACTTTTAGCCCGAACGGCTGAATGGATTTGCACGAAACTTGGCAAAATTGTAGGGACTGTTAGCCCGATGTGCCTTTGCTAGGTCTCAATATATGTGCTTTAGTGGATTTTGAGAAATTAACGTTCAAAATAAGATATATATCTGTAACAGCGCTCCGGGTAGCGCTCCTGTTCGCGTACTTTTCGCGTAACGGAGCTTTGCGATGCGAAGCTGATTGGTTCTCCGGTGTCTGTCAACATTCTAAACAGTCCGGAGCGGCCGCCTTCTTGTCTCTCGGTAGGATCGAGAGACAAGAGGAGGCCCAAACAAAGGGGGAAATTACCATAAGGGGGCATAGTAGATCCTCGTTGACCCCCTAGGTTTTATGTGGAGGTTTTAACAGGGCCCAGCAGGGCAAAAAAAAAACAACTTTTTTTTTTTGCGTGGTGAGCGCCCAGTCCGCGAACCGGAAAGCGTTCTGGGCAGCGTACTATAAGGAAAAAAGAATTATAGATTTTTCAAATACTGTATGTTAATTCTTTGTTGTTTTTGTTGAATTTTTTTTATTTTCTTTATTTTTTAAGCATTTTTTTTATTTTGATTGTGTTTCATAATTTATTAAACTTTCTAACATTTCATTGTCAGAAATGTCATAATTGTCATTGAATATGTTTTGTAGTCTATGAGGGTGTAAAATGTCCTCATTTTTAAGCAGGTTATCCACTGCTTCCACACATTGTAGTAGTTCCTGGTCCCTACTTTCATCCATAAATTCATTTTGATTTTCATCAATGTTTCCTTGGCTGCTCTCTTGCAGTACAATTTTAAATTGAACTTGCTGCTCGCCTTCCATTTTGCCTGAAATTTGGATTAAAAAAAAATATATTAGTAGAGATAGGGCACTGTTGGGATTAATTTTAGATAGGCAGTTTTTATCAGTGAATTTATCTTTTGGCAGTGTATAGTATCAGAGTGGAAGTAGGACTATAAAAAAGTGTATGTGATTTAACCAAGAGAAGCCTAACTCCATCCATAACTATAAAAGAGAAGTCTATCTAAATCTATAACTACTACAGAGGGATAGTATATAACTATCAGAAAAAGTTTACCATATTAAGTTATAGTGCACAATATACTTCATTTTTAAAAATAACAACTTACCTTCACAAACAAGTTGAAGTGTTTAGTAACAATTCAAATGTAATGTACAACAAGAAGTAGCAGTCAAAATGGCTGTATTTTCTTCTCTCCCTTTATATATATTCAGGTATATAACCAATCAAATGTCAGGTAATAAAAGTAGAAAATGAAAGTAACATTTTCATTGGTTGTCAATTCCAACACTTCAGATGTGTTTTGTGAAGTAATTTACCTCACGGTATTTAGAGAGGTCTACAGGCTTAATGGCTAAATGGAATTTCAATCAAATTTGTGAAAATGAAAGGGATTGGTATGTAGTATGAGCAAATCTATATTTGGTGAGAGTGTTTCCAATCGTTTTTCTGTGAATTACTTTCCCACCTTTTTTATTGGACCGCTTCCCGGTATGTGTCCCGGTCCGTGAACCAGCAGCGTAACGGGAGTCCACCATTTTGTGTTTCGGTCGAATCAAGATACAAGATGGAGGGCAAATAATGTTCAGAATGGGTAGAAGGGGACACGGTAGATGTATCTTGACCCCCTAGGTTTTCTGAGGGTGGCTGAGGAGGACCATATGTGCGGGGAAAAAACATTTTTTTTTTTAATTTTGCGCGGTTAGCTTCCAGTTCGCGTACCGGGTAGCGCTCCGGGGAGCGTAGTTTATTGAAAATTAGAGAAAAAAGTTAGAGAAAAATAATAAATGTGAGTGATCAGATGTAGGGTAGCTCTGAGAAGAGCTTTTGGGTTTATGGTACATTTAGGTACTTATAAGTAGGTACCTATGCACAGTCTTAAATTCAAAATGAAAATTCTGTTGCCCTCATCTGAGAAGTGAACTCCATCTCCTCTGTAGATATCTTGCATGTAGTAACGCAAGTTATTGTTGTACATGGAGCCCATTCCATGGTCTCTCATGTAAGCTGAAACAGATTTGTTTACATGCTTCCTCGCTTTCTCAATTTGTGGACAAAATTGGTTGGACCACCTCCATTTCTGTCTTTGGCATATATTGGAATATACCAAGGCAGTTTGAGGAAAAAGTGCCATTAATTGCTCAAAGGTGTCCTTTAAAATCATTTCCAGACCTACCCCAGTCAAAGTGCCCAAATCATTACCTTCACAGTGCACAATTAACAGGTCAGGTTTTGGCAAATGCATAAAGGTTTTCACCAATGGTATCAATTGGTGACATTTTAATCCTCTTTGGCCCAACCACTTAATTTCCACATCTTGTAAATTGAGGTTAGGTAAATTTCTGTTCTCAGCATACCTTTGAGCCCAGTGGATGTAACTATGTCCAACAATCCAGACATTAAACATGGTGGGAGAAGGTTGTGCTGCAGTCAGATGAAGTGTGGTAATGAAAGGGCAGTTGAAACAGTAGGAGTTTGTAAAGAAAAAAAACTGTGGATTTCCAGTGCTAATGATTCATTAGCAGTGATTGGTGCATTTCCATTTCTGAAAACAGAAAGTTAGGGTGCATGGATGTGTTCTTTGAAAGATGTAATTTGAATGGTCAAGGAAAAAACATTTAATGAAAGATTGCACTGGATATGCAGGTGCACTGAGAGTTCAGAGTTCAATTGAAACATTGTTGTGTGAACCTGCAAACATGAGAGGTCTTTCATGAGGTGGTTGCTAGGCAAAAAAGGCAGAGAGGGCAGAGGGGGGAAGGGTTTTGATTTGAAAAAAGTGAGGGAAGAGTTTTGATTGGCTAATATGAGAGATATGTGTAATGAATATCAGCATTTCTGTGCTTTCCATAGCTGCAGCCTCTGGAGTGCATCCTCTTTGTTCTGCTGAAGACAATTTGGTGTATTTTTGAGACTGTTTTGAAACTCAAAAAGTATTTGCTAAGGTGAGAAAAGATTTATTTAATTTAGATAGAGAATAGTATGATTTAAGGAGAAAATGATGAAGAAAACTGTGTTTTTAAAATGTGGTTTTGTCTCAAGTGATATACAAATAGATTTTGTTTCTTTGAGAAATTTTAATTGCATATTTTGTGTAGCAATCTGGCATGCAGTAACACAAGTTATTGTTGTACATGGAGCCCATTCCATGGTCCCTCATGTAAGCTGAAACAGATATGTTGTCTTTAAAAACGATTTTTGAAAACAATTACATTTCTGGATACGTTCTGCTAGAGCTTCATAGGTTGTTTGGGCCATATTTATAAGGCATTTGAGTGTCTCTGATGTTATTGTTCCCATTTTAATTGAAGAGCTTTCTTCATGGGGCTATTTTCTTGTAAATACGCTCCCACCTGTGCTTGGTAAATTTAGATTTTGATTATGGGAGTTACATAGCCATGTTAAAAATGTCCCAAAAATGGTGCAAGGGTATTCAAAAAAACGCTTTCATGTATTTTAAGGACATTTTTAGTCATTTCCTCTTGAATGTAGGTATACAATTGATTTATATGCTGTGTTTAAAAACAATTTTTTGAAATCAATTACATTTCTGGATATGTACTGCTAGAGCTTCATAGGTTGTTTGGGTCATATTTATAAGGCATTTGAGTGTCTCTGATGTTATTGTTCCCATTTTAATTGAAGAGCTTTCTTCATGGGGCTAGTTTCTTGTAAATACGCTCTCACCTGTGCTTGGTAAATTTAGATTTTGATTATGGGAGTTACATAGCCATGTTAAAAATGTCCCAAAAATGGTGCAAGGGCATTCAAAAAAACGCTTTCATGTGTTTTAAGGACATTTTTAGTCATTTCCTCTTGAATGTAGGTATACAATTGATTTATATGTTGTGTTTAAAAACGATTTTTTGAAATCAATTACATTTCTGGAGATGTACTGCTAGAGCTTCATAGGTTGTTTGGAGCATATTTATAAGGCATTTGAGTGTCTCTGATGTTGTTTTTCCCTTTTTAAATGGAAAGCGTTCTTCATGGGGCAAGTTTCTTGTAAATACGCTCCCACCTGTGCTTGGCAAATTTAGTTTTTGATTTTGGGAGTTACATAGGCATGTTAAAAATGTCCCAAAAATGGTGCAAGGGCATTCAAAAAAACGCTTTCATGTGTCTTAAGGACATTTACAGTCATTTCCAACTGAATGTAGGTATACAATTGATTTATATGTTGTGTTTAAAAACGATTTTTTGAAATCAATTACATTTCTGGATATGTACTGCTAGAGCTTCATAGGTTGTTTGGGCCATATTTATAAGGCATTTGAGTGTCTATGATGTTATTTTTCCCTTTTTAAATGGAAAGCGTTCTTCATGGGGCAAGTTTCTTGTAAATACGCTCCCACCTGTGCTTGGCAAATGTAGATTTTGATTATGGGAGTTACATAGCCATGTTAAAAATGTCCCAAAAATGGTGCAAGGGCATTCAAAAAAACGTTTTCATGTGTCTTAAGGACATTTTCAATCATTTCCTCTTGAATGTAGGTATAGAATTGATTTATATGTTGTGTTCAAAAACGTTTTTTGAAATCAATTACATTTCTGGATATGTACTGCTAGAGCTTTATAGGTTGTTTGGAGCATATTTAAAAGGCATTTGAGTGTCTCTGATGTTATTTTACCCTTTTTAAATGGAAAGCGTTCTTCATGGGGCAAGTTTCTTGTAAATACGCTCCCACCTGTGCTTGGCAAATTTAGATTTTGATTATGGGAGTTACATAGCCATGTTACAAATTACCCAAAAATGGTGCAAGGGCAATCAAAAAAAACGCTTTCATGTGTATTAAGGACATTTTAGGTCAATGAGGAAACACAGGTGATGTAATTCGGAAATGAGGAAAAGAAACTCCACATTTTTCAATTACATCACTAGTGTTTCCTAAGTATATGAATGACATTGTGCAGATGAAGTTTAGGTCTGACCACAGATTCAAAAGAGGTCTGCCCTTTGTTCAACAGTGAAGTGGACATGACTTACTTCATTGGTAGGCCTTCACATGTATTATCTCCTTTGTTTTCTTCAACAAGCGAAAAACTCATCTGCAACTGTGTGTTGGCCTCACCTCAAACAAACAAAACAGGTGATGGACTGAATGTGGATCAATGTCACACATTCACCCCAGTCCAAAGATCTGGGCCCAAACAAACCTCTAGATAGGCCACACCTTATCGTGATCCTGAATCATTCATTTAAAATGTTATGGAGAGATTTATGATAGGTGTATGCCTGTTTTGTACCACTATGTGTCACTTTTGTGACGCAGTGGTGGTGCAAAAGATTTGCTATGTTAAATAATAAGTAGGGTGTTAACTTTTTGATGACTGTTATTCATTTACTGTTTGGTAATAGTGGTTAATAACATTTTTTATTATATTTTTCCACAGATTCAACTGCAGATCATTTCAAAATTTGAAAAATGCCAACTAAGAATCGAATTAGAAAGGCTAGAAAACGTCAAAGACAGCAGGATGATCTATTATTGCAGCAGTCCTCTCACCAAAAAACTTGTGAAATCACCAAGAAAGCTCCGGGTAAGAGCACGAAATCATTCATTAGAAATATTTGTAGTAAAAAAAGTATTTTAACAAAAAATGTTTCAGTCCCGAAAAAGAGAAGCAATTTAAATGGAAAGGAAAAACCAATCAAAAATGTTACTGCTAGACCAAGAGATAACACTGTGCATGATAGTAGAAGGAAACAACAGTTTAGGGACATTCGAAAACGAATGTTCCGCAACAGGATAATAGTTAATTTATTAAAAAACATTAAGAAAGGCCAACAGAAAGTGGCATTTTATAAGAAAAAGAAAAATGTAGAGAAAATTATTGATCATGCTTTTGAAATTAAGCGAAAGTTATTTATTTTGGTAATCAATAGAATTAGGACACTAAACAAGGTAATTTCTGATTTCAAATCAAATAGTAGATAGAAGAGAGTAGTTAATCGTAGTAACTTTTGTGAAGTTTTTTCCGGAGAATGGATGCATAGTTCAAGTTGTGAGGCATTTTTTAATGAGGAGAGTTATTTTCAGGATAATGATTTGGTGTTTGCAGTTGACACCAGTGGTCGAGCTTATGAAGTGAAGGATGGTTGTCCAGTTGAAAAAGAACAACTTGTGACAACAGAGATAGAAGAGGTGTTAGGTAATGAGGTTTTAGAAAGACGTCCTAAAGGTCCTGTGTACATTTGGAAGTGTAGTTCTATTTGCAGTGTGCGACAGGATTCCATCAATTTGCTTTGTGATTTTGTACGGACATTTACTAAGAAAAGTTTGAAGCAGAAAATGAAGTTGTTGCAAGAATTAGATCCTTGCAGAGTGAGACAAATGACAGGTTTGCGTGGTCATTCACTGGCTTGTCTTTCCAGGAGAGTATGCCAGAGTGTTTTTCATCATTTCAGGATGCTAGCAGTGTATCATAATAAAGTGAGGAAATTAGTGAGAATGTTGTATCATGCTAAGAGTCCAGCAATTATGCTTAAACAATTATGTGCTGCTCTTTTGCATGGTTCTGAAATAGATGTCAAGAATATTTGTGAAGAAATTGAGTTTTGTTACTTTGGAAGTAAAGATGAGAATGTTGAAATTGACCCAGTAGTAGAGGGTAATGTTGGAGATAATGTACAGGTTTCCAGTACAGATAAATTTCAAAAGGAAATTGCCACGTTTCAGATGAAATCAAGTGAGAGGCCTAATTTCACTTGTGTGTGTTGTCGACGTACTTATTACAAGAATCAGACTAAGTTAGTGGATTTATATGCAAAATGTGAAAGGGAAAATAATAGTGAATGGAAGAATTTTGCCACATACTTGATGGTAGAAAAGTATTTTGATTTGGGATCGGATCAACGTGTGTGTACTTATTGTTGTAACAAATTAAACCAAAACCAGATGCCTGCTAGGGCGGTTCATAATAATCTGGAATTGGTTGAGATTCCTTCTGAATTGAAGGATTTAAATACTTATGAATCTATTTTGATTCAAAGTATCCATCCCTTTCAGGCTATTGTAAGAATGGAGCCAAAGACAGGGAAGTTGCCTCCATCAGATTTACAGAGAGGATTAAAGGGAAGAGTTGTTTATTTGCCTCTAGATTTGAACAAAAACATTAACACAATTGGAGTAGAAAAAGTGGAAGAGGAACCTCTGGTTATCTTAGTTAATGGGGTTCCGACAAAGAATAAGAAAATATGGCAAGATTTAGTGGATGTTAGGAAAGTCAAAAAGGCAACATTGTATTTGAAGAAAAATAATAAGTACTACAAGAATGTATATGTTGCAGAAGAGGAAGTAAGTGATGAAGAGGATAGCGATTTGTGTGCTGGCCAAATTGAGAAAGTAGAGGCCTCTAAAAGTGAAGAAATATATGAACATTATAGTGTTCATCCTTTGCATTCCAAGGAAGTCATGGGGAATGCTATTGAGTTGTTTCAAATGAAACAAGCCAAAGGGAGTCCCATTAGTGTTTGGGAGGAAAGTTTGGAAGGTCGGTGTTTCCCACAGCTATTTCCAACAGGTCAAGGAGGAAGATATGATGAGCGACCTCATCAAATTCCTGCATCTGAATACCAGACTTTACGATTGTATGCAGAAGATCCTAGGTTTCGTCAATGCATTCCCTATTTGTTTCATCTCCTATTTGAAAGCGATCTGTCTGGACTGTCATATGCAGTGAACCACATCTTGAAAAGTGGTATACAGATGAGAAACATCTCGGCAAGTGACTTTATGCATAAAGTCAATGTCCAAGACAGTATTTTGGAATCTCACCTAATTAATCTCATGGCGTGTCAGCGTGGTACTAATAAGTACTGGTACCGTCGTCATGGTGATTTAAAATGTATGCTGAGGGACTTAGGAACTCCAACATGGTTCCTCACTCTGAGCTGTGCCGAGTATGGCTGGGAAGACTTACTTGAATTTCTACGAGAGGCAAATGGAAATGTTGAAAACATTGAACTCAAGACACCTGGAGAACTGTGTTCTTTGGATCCAGTGAATGTATGCAGGTACTTCAATCATAGATTTGAAGCTATGATGTCTTTCATCACAAATAAGAAGAATCCACCTCTTGGAGAGGTGTTGGATTTCTTCTGGAGAAAGGAGTACCAAGCAAGAGGTGCTCCTCATATACATATGTTGCTGTGGATCAAGGATGCACCTAAATTTGGAACAGATCCGGATGACTTAGTGATGAATTTCATAGAACAGTATTCTACGTGTGCTGTTCCAAACGCAACGGAGAAGAAAAGCCTAAGAGAACAAGTTCTACGTTTCCAAACCCATCGTTGTGGAAAGTACTGTCGTCGTAAATTCAGAAACAAGGACAAGTTCTACACCAAATGTCGTTTCAACTTTCCACGACCGGTGATTTCTAAAGGAAGAGTGAACAGTTTGATGTCTTCTCTGCGACATAATGTGACAAGGAAATCACCCAAAAATACATACAATTTGAAAAGGAACGAAGAGTCCAAGTACATCAACGACTACAACCCAGTGATTTTGTCCATGTGGAATGCTACTATGGATATACAGTTTGTGGCTGACAACTGAATGGCTGTGGCTCGGTATGTGACATCTTATATCACCAAAAAAGAAAAGACAGAATTGAAGGATATGTGGGAGGATATTTCCCATGAAAAAAGCCTCAGCAAGAAGTTGTACAGTTTCAGTTTGAAGATGTTGTCGCATCGAGAAATTGGAGCTTACAAATGTTCTGACCGCTTGTCTTCAGCAAGTCTCTATGCCAAATCTAGGAGTATCGTTTGGGCGAGTCTTGGTCTTGCTGCAACGCGAAATCGAGTTCTAAAACCTGTCCGGGAAATTGAGTATTTGGCGGAAAAGGAGCCAAACAGTACCGACATTTTGAAGACCAACATGTTGGATACATATTATCCAAATCGAAGCAGTCACCTTGAGAATGTTTGTCTATATGAAGTTCTACAAAATTACATATTCAAGAGGAACATCAAAGAAGATATTGAGAAAGGAGTGTATGCTGTAATTGGAAGTGAGGGATGTCTGGTCAAGCAAAGAAAATGCCAATTAGTAAACCATCGAAAATTGAGTGGCGAATCTCCAGAAAAAAAGGAGTTTTTCTATTTAGCACTTTTGCAACTGTTCAAGCCTTGGCGTGCAGAAGAGGAACTGCTTGGAGATTTCCTCTGTTACGAAGACTCTTTCACTGCCGCAAAGGAGACCATAGAATGTCCTGCTTTTCCCAAATATCAAGAAATGTTGACTTTGGAAATTGAGCAGGAAGCAACGATTGCAGCCGAGATTGCCAGAGACAGTTCTCAGGACAGTCAGAGTTCTGTTTCATTGAGTCAGGATCCACTAGGAGGACCAATTATCGAAAATGAAGCTGCCACTGCTATGAATGAAGTGGAAAGAGCCATGGCACATGCTCAGGAGGATGCGGTTAACTTAGAAGACTTGGAAAAACAACTCAACGTTGAGCAGAGGAAAATATATGACGAAGTTACCAAGCAAATTGATCATGGATTAAGTCATGAGAAGAAAGAGTGCTCATGTACGTCGTTGAAGCCTGTCCGACTGTACGTGAGTGGAGAAGCGGGAACTGGAAAAAGTTTCCTTATTAAAGCAATTTCTTGTTATTTGCAGGAAAGGACTGAGTCATCGCTGTCTTGTGTTGTTACTGCTCCTACTGGACTGGCAGCACATAACATTAAAGGTATTACTTTGCATCGTCTACTGATGCTGCCAGTGGAGCATGACAACAAATTACAATACCACAAGTTATCTGGGGATGCTTGTTGTGAAGTTTCAAGAGTCTTGAGGAAAATGAAACTTCTTATCATTGACGAAGTAAGCATGGTTTCCAATGTCATGCTTGCCTTTGTGCATTTGAGAATGCAAGAAGTTCTTAAAACTGAGTATGATGTGTTATTTGGTGGCAAACACATCATTGTTTTCAGAGATCTTCTGCAGTTGACACCAGTAAAAGGACAACCTGTGTTCAAAATACTCACGCATGAAGATACCAGGAAGTGCCTAGGGAGCATTGGCAACGTCAATATATGGTTAAACTTCAATTATGCTGAACTGCATGAAAATATGCGTCAGGCAAAGGATGAAGATCACAAGAATATTCTACAAGATATTAGAATTGGAAAAGTGACCGAGCATGGGAAAGAAGCTTTAAATGCACGATTACTGTCAAATTTATATCCAGAACAAGACGTTGTGCCTGAGAATATATTTCAGAAAATTACTGAGAAGAAATCCGGAATATGTTTGATGCCAACTCTTGCAGAATGTGCCATCTTCAACAACAAAATGTTGAATTTAGAAAAGCAAGAGATTGTGAAACTTGAAGCTATTGACAGAATAGAGCATATGGGATCAACAATTATTTTGTCTGAGAATTTGAAATCAAAATTGGATTCATTAGAGAAGACTATATCTAAAACAGCGGGTTTTGAAAAGACTTTGAATGTGTGTTTAAATTGCCGAATCATTTTGAGAAGGAATTTACATGTTGAAAGAGGTCTGGTAAATGGATCAATGGGTAATGTTGTTGATTTTGAGAGATACAAAAGTAGAGATGGAATTGAATTTTTAAAAATTAAATTTGATGGCATTGAGGAAGTACAGCTAATTGGTCGTTGTTCTGCTAGGTTTTTGCTTGTTAAAGACTTATATGTTCGCCGTAAACAATTTCCTGTCTGCTTGGCATATGCAGTGACAATCCATAAATCGCAAGGTTTAAGTGTAGATAGTGCATTGGTGAATATTGGCAGTTCTGTGTTCAAGGAGGGTATGGCATATGTGGCATTGTCACGAGTTAGAACTTTATCGGGATTGTACTTGATTGATTGTGATGTCACAAACATTTGTGCGGATCTAGATTGTGTTAAGGAATACAATAGGTTAAGAAGAGAGTATGCGCCACATTTGCCTCAATATCCTCTGTTTGAGAAACGTGTGGTAGGCCGTAAACGAAGAAATATCAGTAATAGTAGGGAGGTTGTAGCAAAAAGCCCAAAAGTCGATGAACCGAAAATTGTAAGCAGAAAGAAAACGGATTCTGTTGAAGATGTTGTTGGTTTTCAATTTGAAAACAGTTCTGGTGTCAACTGCTATGCAAATGTAGTGGTTAATGTTCTCTTTTCACTAGAGACTTTAAAAGAACAGATTGTGTTCAATTCGGAACAAAGTTTATGCTGTTTGTTGAATTCTGTGTTAGAGAAATGTACCACTGATCGAACAAAAGTAGAAAGTGTGTCTGAAGTTCGTTATCTGTTAGATGAATGTTCAGGTCAAACAGACTTCTCTGAAAATAATCAGCAGGATTGTCAGGAGTTTTTATTGTATATGCTTGATGTATTGCAAGATGAGGGTGTAGATGTAGATCACCTGTTTGGTCTTTCTTATCAATGGCAGCATGACTGCGAGAACTGTACATTTTCAAGTACTACTAGTGTAGACTCTGAAAGATTTATATATTTAACTTTGCCAGACAGTAAATCAGTCTCCTTTAATAAGCTAGTGAAAGCAGCTGATCACAACATGGAGTGTAGCCAATGCAAGTCTGCAATGCTGTCCACATTATTTATACGAAGAAATGGCCAGTATGTCATTTTAATGATCCAACGATGTAGGCTTGATGGATCAAAATTGTCAACTTTAATAAAAAATGTTGTTGCTTCGCAGCTGTCAATATCAGGAAGGACTTTTGTAACTCTAGCAATTATCTATCACGATGGTCCTTCAACAACATCAGGACATTACACAGCTTATTTAAAGTCTAGAAACGGCTGGTCATTCTGCAACGATTCTGTTGTAACTTTCAAAAAAAAATTGCCGTTTGACCTTAAAAATTCTTACCTGGTGTTTTTAAAACCAAAATTTTAAGGAAAGAATCTCGGGATTTGCTCTGAGGAATTGCAAAAGGTTCATGAAGTAGAGGGAATGTAAGTCTGGAATGCTGTCTAGATTATTGGTCCAAAACTTCTAATTATAATGTCATTTTAAAAATCCAACTATATAAATCTGATGCAAGTAAGTCTGCTTCATAGTAAGCAGTATCAGTGTCATAGGAAAAGTAGAACATGAGTGAGCAAGAAGGGTAAGATATTAGTAGTCCAGGATTGTGAAAGTAATCTTAAATGTTTTCTTTTTGAAAGTTGCGAAAATAGAAAATGACGGGATTTGATTTCAAGAATTACAAGAGTTGGAAATTGCTGCAACATGATTTGGCCATGTGGAAACATGTATGTAACATATTTTTCAAAACAATGGAGGTTTTCTTTCAGAAAGTGGCGGGCTGAAAATATTAATAGCACAACAGAGTGTTAGCTGTTCATAGGACATCCTTCGACGTTATGGAAAGTAAGTTAATTTTAAGGAGTTTTGAATTCAAATTTCTAAAGTTGTATGGGTTTTTTAAACACAATCATTTTGATTGTGTTTTTTTTTCCCCGCTGTTACATGATGAATACCTTCAAGTCACTGATTTAAGTGAAATTTGATACATTCTGAGAACAGCAAAAATAAACCATTTAACATGTATAATTAATGTTCGACTTTTTGTGCTTATGATATACATTTAGAAATGTGAGGTAGACATGGAGAAACTGAGGCTTCTGTAAATATGAAAGTTAATGCATACACTGCTGCACTTCTGGGTACTGTTTTTTTATGCTGGACTACATCTGCACTATGAGATACCTAAGCAAAGGCAACACAGGTGATGTGATTCTGAAATGAGCAAAACAAACTCCACATTTTTCAATTACATTACTTGTGTTTTTTAAGTTTTACGAATGACATTGTGCAGATGAAGTTTAGGTCTGTCTATGGACACAGAAGAGGTCTGGCCGTTGTTTAAGAGTGAAGTAGACATGTTTTACTTCAATGGTAGGCCTTCACATGTATTATCTCCTCTGTATTCTTCAACAAGCATAAATTTGATATGCAACCTTGAGTAGTATGGGTTTTGATCACAAATTTTTTTTTAAAACAAGAACAGTAAGTATAAGGGAAGGAAAGAGACGGTTATGTTACAAGAAAGACAGCTATAGGAAGTAAACAAAAGATACTGTTACTCGCAATCCACTGCTGATTATGTCATTGACCATGTTAAGAATGATGTAATATGTGACATGATCAGCAGTGGATTGCGGGTAACAGTATCTTTTGTTTACTCCCTATAGCTGTCTTTCTTTTAACATAACTGTCTGTTTCCTTCCCTTATACTTACTGTTCTTTTTTTTTCAAAACATTTTTTGATTCGCTCCCGGTTCGGGTACCGGAGTGCGAACCGGAAGCGAACTAAAAGAAATAGAGGTTGGCAGAGTTCCAAAAATTCTACCAATTTTTTTATAATGGGGAGGTAGTTCTGAAAAGAACTTTTTTTTTGGTTTTTGTTGTTTTACATTTTTTTAATTATTTTTCAGAACATTTTTTTTGATTTTTTTGTATTTTCTGAAGATTTTGATATTTTTTTGTTTTTTTGGGGAGAGGGGGGAAACAAAAACGATTAATTGAAAAGGGCTCAACAGGAGCAACAAAAAAAAGAAGAATTTATTGTTTGGGGCGTTTCGGGCAAACATGATTATCAATAGCTTTGATAATGAGAGTAATGCTACTTTCTCGGTAGCAAATGAGTTGATTACAGCGCACGCACACTTGCTTCACTACCCCAAACTTCATTTGTATGTTGGGGACCATCTCCCTCGCCTCTGGTCCCGTCACTTCTTGAACAACCGACCTTCTGGCCATCGCAGGGGGATTTTGTTGCTCATCACGAAGCTGGGCAGCACTATAGTTGTTTGGATGCCACCTACTCATATGCCGGTGCATAGTGTAATTGCCGTAACTGTATTTTTTATCAGTCCCCCTGGACAGTCTATCATTGCAAATACGGCAAAACACATAGCGTGCATTTACTTTTTTTTGTCCTTCAGGAAATTTGAAAAATTGCCAAATGTAGTTCTCCTTCCTATTATACCTCCTGGGCTCCTCTGGCAAAAACAGTGGCTCTTCCTCCTCTTCCTCCTCTTCCTGTTCTTCCTCTTCTTGTTGTAAAATTACTTCAGCAGGTTGTCCTTTCTTCCTTGGATCTGGTGGAGGTGGTGGGTTAGAACCAGCTGAAGCTACTAATGAAGCCATATCTCAATGTTGATAAAGGGTCTTTCTCTCACCAAGATGAAAGTCAGAGTGAGGGAAGAAGGAGGGGTTTTCATCATTTGGGAAAAGCAAAAGTTCTAAACCAATGAAAAGTGTTAATTTTAGATCACATGACCTAGTATTACATCATTAGGAAACCAAAAGTGAAATGAACCAATGAAAAGTGTTATTACCGAGTCACATGACCTGCTGTGTTTACGTTTTGCGCTTTGCGCCGCTTTCCGGTCCGCTTCCGGGTCCGCTAACTTGGCGCATCCAATGACGTATTACGCGACAACGCAAAACGTCATGCTAACGTAACAGTTACGCAAACGGAACGTTTACCGGTTTGCGGACCGAGTCGCGGCTCCAAATTGAGCTAACGGGCAGCTAACCGGTTCGCGGACTGGGAGCGAAACAAAATTTTTTTAAAAAAAATTGTATAAAAAACATGTAAAATATATTTTAAGATATAAAGAAGAATACATTTTACAGCTATAGATATTAGCTTTTAAAAAACCAATGAAATTCACTCAAAAAACCATAGGTTATAGACCATATATAGTTAGGAATTAGCATTTACAAAACCATGAAAATTCAATGAAAAAACCATGGGTTATAGAACATATATAGTTAGGGATTAGCTTTTAAAAAACCTTATTTTACTCACACAAAACCAATGAAATTCCATATATAGTTAGTTGCACTAACTATATATCGCGCACCCGCAATCCACTGCTGATGATGTCACATATTACATCATTCATGACATGGTCAGTGACATCACTGATGACATCACTGATGACATCTCAAATGACATCACTGATGTTCGGTTTTGTAAATGCTAATTCCTAACTATATATGGTCTATAACCTATGGTTTTTTCAGTGAATATATATATATATATATATATATATATATATATATATATATATATATATATATATATATATATATATATATATATATATATATATATATATATATATATATATATATAGATATAGATATATATATATATATATATATATATATATATATTCACTGAAAAAACCATAGGTTATAGACCATATATAGTTAGGAATTAGCATTTACAAAACCTTGAAAATTCACTGAAAAAACCATAGGTTATAGACCATATATAGTTAGGAATTCGCATTTACAAAACCTTATTTTACTCACACAAAACCATTGAAATTCCATATATAGTTAGTTGCACTAACTATATATCGCGCACCCGCAATCCACTGCTGATGATGTCACATATTACATCATTCATGACATGGTCAGTGACATCACTGATGACATCACTGATGACATCTCAAATGACATCACTGATGACATCACTGATGACAACATCCAGTGACTGTATGTTTCTGTAAAGTTAAAATATGTCTTACATATTAAAGAATGAGTGGATGTATAAGTGTCTGGATGAAGGATTTAGTAGGTGCATGACTGACTGTATGAGTGAGTGATTAAATGTGTCTCACTGAGTGCATGGGTTAGTGACTAAACTGTCATAATTTGTGCATCATTATGTCTGTTGTTCTGTAAACTGTTGCATGTGTTGATAAGTAGCTATATGAGTAACTATATGGGTTATTGATTGGTTGCCCAAGTATTTGTATGGGAGACTGAGTGTGTGTGTGGGTAGCTGGGAGGTGTATGACTCTGTGCATAGATGTGTGAGCAGTTGATTCACTAGATGTATGGTTTCAAAAGTGCATGTGGAAACAGCTGTATGGGCGGTTGACTGTGTGCATGAGTGTATTGGTGAGTGAATGGATATCTCAGTGCTACATGTCAAAGTAAGTACATATGTAAAACACAGTACATGTGAGAGTTGACATATATAAATAACTGTGCATAAGAGCCAGTGAATGTGTGAGTGGCTGTATGGATCATTGTGAACTTGTATCAGGGATTGTATAAGAGAGTAAATATGTGTTAGTATATGTTTGAATAAGTAAAGTTTGTATAACTGTATAGTTGAGGAAATGGAGGTGTGATTGATTCTTTGCATGACTGACTAGGTGTGTGAGTAACTCCATGGATGAGTGACAGTCTGTGAGTGTCTGTTTACACTGATTGTATCTAAGGTTATATTAGAGTCTGAAGAGGTTCATCGTATTATCACATGAATGATATCATCAGTGATGTGATCAGTAATGTCAAATGAGATGTCATCAGTGATGTCATTTGAGATGTCATCAGTGATGTCATTTGAGATGTCATCAGTGATGTCATCAGTGATGTCACTGACCATGTCATGAATGATGTAATATGTGACATCATCAGCAGTGGATTGCGGGTGCGCGATATATAGTTAGTGCAACTAACTATATATGGAATTTCAATGGTTTTGTGTGAGTAAAATAAGGTTTTGTAAATGCGAATTCCTAACTATATATGGTCTATAACCTATGGTTTTTTCAGTGAATTTTCAAGGTTTTGTAAATGCTAATTCCTAACTATATATGGTCTATAACCTATGGTTTTTTCAGTGAATTTTCAAGGTTTTGTAAATGCTAATTCCTAACTATATATGGTCTATAGCCTATGGTTTTTTCAGTGAATATATATATATACATACATATATAAACATATATCATCTGTATATCTATATAAATACAAACATAAATGCATGCATACATATACTTATATGCATACAGATGCATGGTATTTACATGAAAGTTGAAAAAACACTAATAAAAGCAAAGCTAAAAAGCCACCTCATTACAAACAGAATGGCTTTAACTTAAACGAGGGCGAGATCTATTGCATTTTCAATGCTTGTTTACTTTGGTTCCATCAAGAAGGCATTCAGATGTGTCACACATTTGCCATAAATTCTGAATGTTAGCACTCTAGTTGCACATTAGATCACTGTAGTAAAGCTACTGCTCACCAGGGACGTCTGCTGCTGGTATTCAAAGTGCATGTTTCAGTCTGCATGTCAGAATTTTTTTAATGAAATAGAAGAGGATTTGAGAAGTCACTTAAAATGATCCCTAATTTTTCTTTCTGAAGCACTAATCATACTTTCTATGGCAAAATATACCCCCTCATTTTGTTCCTTTTTAAATTAAATGTTTTAAGAGTTACCACTTTATTCCAATCAAGATGGCTTCAGGTGTGCCATACCTTTGTAATAAGTAGGACTGTTAGCGCTCTAGTTGTTCTTTAGAACACTCTGGGACATTCTGTCATTGGGCTATACTTGGTCTACATCTGGGTGATATTTGGGCTACATTTGGGCTCTTTTGTCTCTGGTGGCCATTTTGGGAGACTGCATGTCAGAATTTTTTAATGAAATAGAAGAGGATTTGAAAAGTCACTCAAAATGTGCCCTAATTTTTCTTTCTGCAGCACTAATAATACCTTCTATTGCATAATATACCCCCTCATTTTGTTCCTTTTTAAATTAAATGTTTTAAGAGTTACCACTTTTTTCCCATCACGATGGCTCCAGGTGTGCTATACCTTTGTAATAAGTAGGACTGTTAGCGCTCTAGTTGTTCTTTAGAACACTCTGGGACATTCTGTCTTTGGGCTATACTTGGGCTACATCTGGGTGATATTTGGGCTACATTTGGGCTCTTTTGTCTCTGGTGGCCATTTTGGGAGACTGCATGTCAGAATGTTTTAATGAAATAGAAAAGGATTTGAGAAGTCACTCAAAATGTGCCCTAATTTTTCATTCTGCAGCACTAATCATACTTTCTATGGCAAAATATACCCCCTCATGTCGTTTCTTTTTAAATAAAATGTTTTAAGAGTTACCACTTTATTCCAATCAAGATGGCTTCAGGTGTGCCATACCTTTGTAATAAGTAGGACTGTTAGCGCTCTAGTTGTTCTTTAGAACACTCTGAGACATTCTGTCATTGGGCTATACTTGGGCTACATCTGGGTGATATTTGGGCTACATTTGGGCTCTTTTGTCTCTGGTGGCCATTTTGGGAGACTGCATGTCAGAATGTTTTAATGAAATAGAAAAGGATTTGAGAAGTCACTCAAAATGTGCCCTAATTTTTTATTCTGCAGCACTAATCATACTTTCTATGGCAAAATATACCCCCTCATGTTGTTTCTTTTTAAATTAAATGTTTTAAGAGTTACCTCTTTATTCCAATCAAGATGGCTTCAGGTGTGCCATACCTTTGTAATAAGTAGGACTGTTAGTGCTCTAGTTGTTCTTTAGAACACTCTAGGAGGCTGCAGTAGAACACAAAGGAATCAACTGACAGTCTCTGTCCTTGTTGGATGTACATGTTTTACTGAGAATGTCAGACTTCATTTTCACATGACTGAGAAAGATAATGTGAATTTACAGAAAATATGCTTTCAGTTTAGCTTATAGATCCCCTTCCAAACCACTGTGGGAAAATCATGAGATATTAGTTTTCTTTCAAACAATATTCATGATATCACAGCAGAAGGTTTTTTCACATGGTAAAATCACCTTAGAACCCACCACAATTCCTAAAACGAGTATGGTACCATCAACAAATGATTTATAATGTAACTAAAGTCCTAAAACCCTCTATTAACTACAATGCTTTTTAATGAGGTGCTATCATGTATATTGGTCCCAAGATGGCTGCCAACACTTCTTGGATGAAGTGCTGACAGCCAATCAGATCAGATGTGTGGTTAGGCTCCGCCCAGATATATATCTTTTTTTAACCTAAATTACTCAAAATCCACTGGAGCACATATATTGAGACCTAGCAAAGGCACATCGGGCTAACAGTCCCTACAATTTTGCAAAGTTTCGTGCAAATCCATTCAGCCGTTCGAGCTCAAAGTGAGGCCAACCGCCCTATGGAAATTAACATGGGAAAAACGTGTTTTGGGACCCCCCTTTTTTCTCGGCCCCCCCTTGATGAAACCCCCCCACATTGTCAGGGGCTGCTCAGAAACAAAATGTTCCATTTTCCTGAAACTTTCAGCCAATTCCGTCCACAAACGCCAAAGTTATTAGACATAGAATTTTCAAAAATCCCATAGAGAAAAAATCCTAACTATATATACCTACTGGCGACCGCCAGTAGGTAATATATATATATATATATATATATATATATATATATATATATATATATTAATTACCTACTGGCGGTTGCCAGTAGGTATATATAGTTAGGATTTTTTCTCTATGGGACTTTTGAAAATTCTATGTCTAATAACTTTGGCGTTTGTGGACGGAATCGGCTGAAATTTTCAGATAAATTGCACATTATGTTTCTGAGCAGCCCCTGAAAATTTGGGTGTGTTTCGTCAAGGGGGGGCTGAGAAAAAAGGGGGGTCCCAAAACGCGTTTTTCCCATTCATTTTTCCATAGGGCGTTTGGCCTCACTTTTAGCTCGAACGGCTGAATGGATTTGCACTAAACTTGGCAAAATTGTAGGGACTGTTAGCCCGATGTGCCTTTGCTAGGTCTCAATATATGTGCTCCAGTTGATTTTGAGAAATTAACGGTTTAAAAAACAGATATATCCGTGACAGCGTCCCGGGTAGCGCTCCGGTTCGCGAACTTTTCGCGTAACGGAACTTTGCGAAGTGAAGCTGATTGGCTCTCCGGTGTCTGTCAACATTCTAAACAGTCCGGAACGGCCGCCATCTTGTCTCTCGGTAGGATTGAGAGACAAGAGGAGGATAAAAATGAAGGGGGAATTTAATGAAAGGGGGCAAGGTAGACCCTTCTTGACCCCCTAGGAATGATGTTGGGGTTATTAAAGGATCCCGTGGGGCAAATAAAAAAATTAGATTTTTCGCGGTAGAAGCGCTTTCCGGTTCACGAACCGGGTAGCGAACCGGGTCGCGAAACGGGAATTCGCCATTTTGTGTTTCGTTTTAATTAAATTACAAGATGGAGGAAAAACAATGTGAGAAATGGGTATAAGGGGGTACGGGAGACGTATCCTGACCCCCTATGTTTTCTGAGGGTGGCTGAGGATGCTCATATATGTTGATACATGTCTTCCAGCTGCTGCGCTTGAGCGTTTTTTTTTTTTTTTGCTGCGTGACGTCTGTTAATGTTCAATTCGAAGGAAATCAGGAAGTGTTGACCGCCATTTTGACACTGCGAGTAAATATATTGTTAAAAATAATTGTTATAAATTAATCTGTATTGATAAACATTGTCTGCGCCATCTTGCCTTTTTTCCAATGCCACACTTTTGTCGTGCACGGCAGCCATTTTAGATGCCTTGACCAGACCCACTCTCTGCACGCCGCCGATCCTCAGCATGGCTCCCCACCCTCGCAAACATCTCCCCCACGCACTGGTCACCCCCGCTCTCTCTCTCATGCATGGGCCATAAACCTCCCCCCATCTGCGCTGCTCTTAACTGAGAATCACACCCTGTGCCCGCCCGACACTTCCCTTTCACCCTATTCACTACCGCACCCTCTGACACTCCTCTTCCTCTGTGTCTGATTGTCCAGGCCGGTCCCAGGCTATCATCTAGCCCTGCGGATGCAGTTTATGGTCCCAACTGTAAAGAATCACCCCTCTTCAAAGGAGTTACAGTAGATCAAGGCCCCCACCCATGAGATCCGTCACACCACACGCGTTCCTACTATCTGATAACGATCCTGTATTGTGATTGGGGAGGGGATTCTCACTGTGAGGGTGTGTGGAACCGAGCCTGAAGCGGAAGATTTCAGGGATTTTGTACATCAAAGTCTTCACAATTATGTGTCACATTAAAAATATATAGCACTCCAACAAAGTAGTAGGATTATAACACTTTAATAACTTATAAATATATACAACGCTCCAACAAAGTAAACACGTTAAAACATTTTTTTTTAAACAAAGCAACAATGGGCTGCTGTGAGGTGGCGTCAGTAGCGGTCTGTTGTGCGAATAGTCCGAAGGCAGCACAACGCGCTGAGATCCGGACGGCACCCAGGTGATGTCCAGTAAGTTGCCGCACTGGTCTTGGCATCCTACAATGCTGCGCCGAAAGATGGCGTGGGGCGCCCCGGGGGGGGGGGCGGCGTGAATGGGCTTCCCCAGGTGGAGGCTCCTCTGCTGCAGTGGGGCGCCCCTTTACCGTTTCAGTTGCCATTCAGCGGTTTTCCGCCTGCTTTTGCTGCACTGTGCCTTATCCGCCATTCAGCTGTTTACCGCCCGCTCTTGCGGCTACAGCGTCTCGCCCACCATCCTGTTGAGTTGCGCCCGC
Source organism: Lissotriton vulgaris (assembly GCF_964263255.1). Classification (NCBI taxonomy): domain Eukaryota; kingdom Metazoa; phylum Chordata; class Amphibia; order Caudata; family Salamandridae; genus Lissotriton; species Lissotriton vulgaris. The sequence goes on from NW_028247855.1 coordinate 44,159, forward strand.
TCTTGTGGCTACAGCGTCTCGCCCACCATCCAGTTGAATTGCGCCCACTCTTGCGGTGCAGCGATAGGCGGCTGCCACAGGACTCTTAAAATGGCGGCCGGCTCTTTGGATTTGGGCCTGGTCCACTAAAATGGCCCTGGAACACATTTGAACTCGGACATTTGCCTGCTAGGGCTTGGGCCCCATTCTCGAAAGCATCCCCTCAGCCTTGAAGATTCTACAAAAGTCATCGGGGCCCCCGACTCCCGCAGGCTTCCGATGGGGAGCGGCTGCCATGATTGCTTGCGGAATGGCCACGACGGAGCTACGAGATGGTGGTGCTCTCATGCTGACGCCAGCTTCAGTCTGAAACAACCAGAAGCACTGTAGACTATCAATTCGATGACTTCCGGTGGAGCCCCAACGTGACCCGGTAGGGAAGAACTTGCCCTCCCCTCTTTGACTGATGGTTCTCGTTGCCTGTCCCCTCTGTTGTCATCTAACGGAACCTTTTTGGATTGCCGAGTGAGAAAAAAAAAGATGGGCCTTTCATCGTTTGGGAAAAAAAAATGTTTCAATCCAATGAAAAGTGTTATTTTTAGGTCATATGATCAAGCATTTCATCATTAGGAAACCAAAAGTAAAATGAACCAATGAAAAGTTTTATAAACAAGTCACATGACATGTTATGCGGCTTTGGGCTATAAAAAGCCTACAAAATCCGTTGGCCTTTGAGGCGGCGTCAGTAGCGGACCGATGTGCGAATAGGCCAAAGGCAGCACAACGCGCCGAGATCCGGATGGCACCGAGATGGTGTCCAGCAAGTTGCCGCACTGGTGTGGCCATCCTACAATGCTGCGCCGAAAGACGGCGTGGGGTGCCCGGGGGGGGGGGGGGAGGCGGCGTGAACTGGCCTCTCTCCTGCCTCCCCAGGTGGAGGCACCTCATCTGCAGTGCGGTGCCCCTTACCATTTCACTCGCCGTCCAGCAGAGTTGCGCCCGCACTTGCTGCTACAGTAGGCCGAAGGCAGCACAACGCGCCGAGATCCGGATGGCACTGAGGTGGTGTCCAGCAAGTTTCACTGGTGTGGCCATCCTACAAAGCTGCGCCGAAAGACGGCGTGGGGTGCCCGGGGGTGGGGGGAGGCAGCGCAAACGGGACTCTCCCGCCTCCCCAGGTGGAGGTACCTCATCTGCAGTGGGGCGCCTCTTAGCGTTTCCCTCGCAGTCCAGCTGAGTTCCGCCCACTCTTGCTGCATAGTGCCTCACCCGCCATCCATCTGAGTTGCGTTCGCTCTTGCGGTACAGCGTCTCGCCCGCCATCCAGCTGAGTTCTGCCCGCTCTTGCAGTACAGTGACTCACCCGCCATCCAGCTGAGTTGCGCCCACTCTTGCGGTGCAGCGATAGCCGGCTGCAACAGGGCTCTCAAAATGGTGGCCGGCTCTTTGGATTTGGACCTGGTCCACTAAAATGGCCCTGGGACACCTTAGAACTCTGACGCTTGCCTGCTAGGGCATGGGCCCCATTCATGAAAGCGTCCCCTCTTTGACTGATTGTTCTTGTTAACTATCTCTTCTGTTGTCATTTAACGGAACCTTTTTGGACTGCCAAAAGGGGTTCTGGTCCGACCGCTGGTTGGTGGAGACATTTTGACTATATCCTGGACCTGCCCGGCCTTTCCCAAAATGGCGCCGGTATAAATGGGACTCGTAACTCCTTGTTGTGTACTGGTTGCCCAACCTTGATATCACGAGATACGAATACAGTTTTGAAGCACATGGCGGGCGGAGACGAGTACTGATTGAACATTTGGACATCCCTATTGATATTAAGTTCTGATGTGTTATTGATTACTGTACTATTGAAAGTTCGAATTAACGTCACCCATGGTACTTGCCCGCAAATATATATCTAGATAATTTTATTGTAACTGGCCCTGTCGTACTTTAATTATAAAATGTACGTTCACCGATTTCGCAACTGTTAGACACCTTAGTTCTTGCAACCTAATGGGTCGCCCGTTACGTTCTTCTACAGTGTAAATGTCCCCTCATCATATATGATTCCAGTTTGCTCCGTGGCCGGCCCACGTGGTTATAGGCCCGTATTTGTATACTGACATTTTCACAATAAAGGATTTTAAAACAAAACATGGTAGTAGTACCTAGATTGGTAAAGTTTAGAATAATAGCCACTGTTTTCGAATCAGTAAAAGGCAAGTGAAATAAAGCAGCCCGATTACATGACGGTTAAAAGGTATAATAGGCAGGAACGCAGTAAAGATAAATGGTCAAGGGCTGTTGTGTTTTCCACTCCTGCAACATAAAGTGATCGATAAGAATCCGATATTCATGCCTATCAGCGACTAAGACAGCAGGCCGAGCCTCTTTTGTTGAACGGCTCCCTCATGGGACGAAGAAACGCCCTTTTTCTCGAAATAGGAATATTTTACTTGCAGGACAGTTGTAAATTTCCCGGGAAAATACATTAGCCTGGAAAATTGTTAGTGATAAACTGTAAATGCATCTGGGTCCTTTGCTTTACAAGTCAGAGTTAGAAAAAAAAAGGTGGGGTTTCATCATTTGGGAAAAAAAAATGTTCAAAAGCAATGAAAAGTGTTATTTTTAGGTCATATGACCAAGCCTTTCATCATTAGAATAACAAAAGTAAAATGAACCAATGAAAAGCTTTATTAACAAGTCACATGACCTGTTATGCTTACGTTACGCGCTGCGCGTCGCGCTATGGATCGTTTCCGGGAAGCTGCGCCTCCCGCACAGCAGCACTTCCGGGTGCGCTAACGCGGTGCGTCATATGACGCATTACGCGACAACGCAGGTCCAGAATATAGTCAAAATGTCTCCACCAACCAGCGGTCGGAACACAACCCCTTTCAGCAGTCCAAAAAGTTCTGTGAAATGACAAGAGAAGGGACAGGCAACAAGAACCATAAGTCAAAGAGGGGAGGGCAAGTTCTTCTCTACTGGGTCACGTTGGGGCTCCACCGGAACTGATCGAATCAGTAGTCTACAGTGTTTCTGGATGTTTCAGACTGAAGCTGGCGTCAGCATGAGAGCACCACCATCTCGTGGCTACGTCATGGCCATTCCGCGAGCAATCATGGCAGTCGCTCCCCACCGGAAGTCTACGGGAGTCGGGGGTCCCGGTGACTGTTGTAGAATCTTCAAGGCTGAGGGGACTCTTTTGGGAATGGGGCCCATGCCCTAGCAGTCAAGCGTCCGAGTTCCACGGTTGCCCGGAGCCATCTTTGCAGGCCAGGCCCAAGTCTGTGGAGCCGACCGCCATTTCGTGAGCTCCGTAGCAGCCGCCTGTCACTGTACCGCAAGATTGGGTGCAATTCCGTTGGATGGCGGGTGAGACGTTGTAATAGCAAGAGCAGGCGCAATTCAGCTGGCCGAGCGAGGCACTGTGTCGCAAGAGCGGGCGCAAGTCAGCTGGTCGAGTGAAGCGCTGGGGTGTAGCTGAGAAACCTCCACCTGGGGAGGTGGGGGAGGCTCGTTTGCGCCGCCTCTCCCTTCTACTGCACCCCACGCTGTCTCCTGGCGCAGGTATATGTGATGGTCGGACCAGGGCACCGTAGGACGTGTCTTCAGGTCAAACGGATTGTGGGACAAGGTGTGGAGCAGGCGCAATTATCTTGGGGGCCTCCGTCAAGTGGTTCAGGGAGGCACCGCATCACATTGTTTTCCAATGCAGTCAGGTCCACAAACAGCCCCATTTACTTTGAGAATAGTGAAGCTGCAGCAGGTGCAAATAAGCTTCAGACAGTGTTACAAGCGCTGCTCGGAACCCTCAACTATGGCACCCAACATCCAGGACTTATGACATTTGTGCAAGGCAGTCACATCGAAGCATCTCAGGGACCAAGCAACATACCATATCCAGAGTCCTTCCCACAATCTCTGCCTTCCTTCTTACCTAGTTATTGTTCTTTCACTCCCACTCCAGGCTTTTAGTCTGTGGATGGAAAACCATGAACCTACACTCACCTATGAAAATCTTACTATTGATGGTTGATTTTGAGCTCCAAATACAAAGGCTTGTTTGGATCGATGTTGCAGCAGGCTGCCATGTAAATAGATATTTAATAAAACATTTTACCTTGTTACTTGTTGATTTTGAGTCCCAAATAAAAAGGCTTGTTTGGATCGATGTTGCAGCAGGCTGCCATGTAAATAGTTATTTAATAAAACGTTTTACCCTGTTACTTTGCTGGTGTGTTGTATATATTTATAATATTTGCATAGGGATTGTCGTTATTTTGGGTGGGGTGGGCGGCGATGCCGAGCTGTCTTGCAGCCATCATGGTGTCGAGCTCAGTTCCTCTCACTAGTTTCGTATTTGTCATGAGGAGTTGTTCATAATGTTTCTATTTTAGCGAGGTCAAAAAGATATTCCATTAGTGGCCTACTGATTTTGCTTGATTCCTTTTGTTTTTTTAACGATTTTTCACTATCTGCAAAGACTAAACAGAGTATTGCGACTCTCTGCTTGTTTGTAAATAGAGAATGAACCAAAGAGAGCCAATTCCAAAACAATAAATGCTAGGATAACAACCAATCAAATGGAGAGGGAAGCAGGCACGACGGATTACAATAGGGGCAAAGGCCTGTGTTACCTACCCTTCACTATCTGCAAAGAGAGAATACTCCTAAAAGAAAAGAGGAGTGGGGGGGGCAGCGTTCAAAGCACATCAGCGTGCATAAACACGAAAATGTTTTTACCTACCACATACTTGACATTTTAAAGCTTTTGATATTTGCTATTAAAAAACCATTGAAATTCACTGAAAAAACCATAGGTTATAGACCATATATAGTTAGGAATTAGCATTTACAAAACATTGAAAATTCACTGAAAAAAACATAGGTTTTAGACCATATATAGTTAGGGATTAGCATTTACAAAACCTTATTTTACTCGCACAAAACCATTGAAATTCCCATATATAGTTAGTTGCACTAACTATATATCGCGCACCCGCAATCCACTGCTGATGATGTCACATATTACATCATTCATGACATGGTCAGTGACATCACTGATGACATCACTGATGACATCATCCAGTGACTGTATGTTTCTGTAAAGTTCAAATATGTCTTACATATTGAAGAATGAGTGGATGTATAAGTGTCTGGATGAAGGATTTAGTAGGTGCATGACTGACGGTATGAGTGAGTGATTAAATGTGTCTCACTGAGTGCATGGGTTAGTGACTAAACTGTCTTAATTTGTGCATCATTATGTCTGTTGTTCTGTAAACTGCTGCATGTGTTGATCAGTAGCTATATGAGTAACTATATGGGTTATTGATTGATTGCCCAAGTATTTGTATGGGAGACTGAGTGTGTGTGTGTGGGTGGCTGGGAGGTGTGTGACTCTGTGCATAGATGTGTGAACAGTTGATTCACTAGATGTATGGGTTCAAAAGTGCATGTGGAATCAGCTGTATGGGCGGTTGACTGTGTGCATGAGTGTATTGGTGAGTGAAGGATATCTCAGTGCTACATGTCAAAGTAAGTACATATGTAAAACACAGTACATGTGAGAGTTGACATATATAAATAACTGTGCATAAGAGCCAGTGAATGTGTGAGTGGCTGTATGGATCATTGTAAACTTGTATCAGGGATCATATAGGAGATTAAATATGTGTTAGAATATGTTTGAATTAGTAAGGTGTGTATAACTGTATAGTTGAGGAAATGGAGGTGTGATTGATTGTTTGCATGACTTACTAGATGTATGAGTAACTCCATGGATGAGTGACAATCTGTGAGTGTCTTTTTACACTGATTGTATCTAAGGTTATATTAGAGTCTGAAGAGGTTCATTCTATTATCACATGAATGATATTATCAGTGATGGTGTCAGTGATGTCATTTGAGTTGTCATCAGTGATGTCATCAGTGATGTAACTGACCATGTCATGAATGATGTAATATGTGACATCATCAGCAGTGGATTGCGGGTGCGCGATATATAGTTAGTGCAACTAACTATATATGGGAATTTCAATGGTTTTGTGCGAGTAAAATAGGGTTTTGTAAATGCTAATCCCTAACTATATATGGTCTATAACCTATGGTTTTTTCAGTGAATTTTCAAGGTTTTGTAAATGCTAATTCCTAACTATATATGGTCTATAACCTATGGTTTTTTCAGTGAATATATATATATATATATATATATATATATATATATATATATATATATATATATATATATATATATATATATGTATATATATATATATATATATATATATATATATATATACATATACACATATACACATATACACTCTAAGCGCACTGTCCCGATCATGCACTGATTGCTAATTGGCTGTCAAGTGGTTGTTTATATTCGAAACCAGGTTTACTGACAGCCATTTTGTGCCTCGGTAGAAGCGAGGATCGAGAAATTAGTAGAACAAGTGTTCAACACGTATAAAGGGGGCATGTATGAAATATTTTGATCATATAGACCTGCTTATGCTTAGGAGGTCCCCCTAAAAAAACAGAGAAATGTGCATTGGGTGCATGGATCCGCCATAATAAAGTGGGCTCCTGTGCTTGTTCAAAAATTCGGCAATAAAGGTTTTGTTAACCCACCTATTGGAGGAGTGTATCCTCATTGCAGGGCAACTTGTGTGGTGATATATATATATATATATATATATATATATATATATATATATATATATATTACCTACTGGCGGTCACCAGTAGGTAGTTATAGTTAGGACCTATTTTCCATAGGAAATCCGCAACATTCTATTTGGAATAACTTTGGCGCCGGTTGATGAATCTTCGTGAAATTTTTAAAACTGGTGGGGTGCTCCGGTCCGCTCCTATCCTGTAAGTCTTGGGGTGAGTCATGAAGCGGGGGCTGAGAAAAAAGGGGGTCCCAAAACGTGTTTTCCCCATGCAATTTTCCATATGTACTGTTTATAGCGGTTACAGCCTGAATGTCTGAATGGAATGACACCAAATTTGGCAAAGTTGTAGTCCTTGGTTCAGACTCATGCCATTTGCTTATATAGTGTAAATCTATTCAGTAGTTCCTGAGAAAATTACAATTAAAAGTATACATATATATCTATGGCCTCTGTGGATCTGCGCATCATGCGTGCATTATAAGCGCACCATCCAGATCACACACAGAATGCCGATTGGCTGTCAAGTGGTTGTCAACATTCAAAACTAGGAATTGTTGACAGCCATTTTGTACCTCAGTAGAAGAAAGGATCTAGAAATTACTAGAACAAGTGTTTAAAACGTATAAAGGAGCAGATAAAAATATTTTAACCCTCTAGACCTGCTTTTGAAAAAACAGAGAATTGTGTGCTGGGTGAATTGATACGCCATAATAAAAATAAAACGAAGCGGAGGCTCCTGTGCTTTTTAAAAATTCATTACTTGGGAAGGAGAAATCCCAGGGTCTAAAATACTGCATTTAAAGCGGGGGTCGAGAAAAAAGGGGTGCCCCAAAACGTGTTTTCCCCATGCAATTTTCCATTGGAATCGTTCATCACGGCTACAGCCCGAACACTCAATGGAATTACACCAAATTTGCCAAAGTGTTAGTCCTTGGTTCAGACTCGTGACTTTTGCTTAAATAGTGTAAATCCATTCAGTAGTTCCTGAGAAAATTATAATTAAGAATATATATATATATATATATATATATATATTACCTACTGGCGATAGCCAGTAGGTATATATAGTTAGGATTTTTTCTCTATGGAACTTTTGAAAATTCTATGTCTAATAACTTTGGCGTTTGTGGACGGAATTGGCTGAAATTTTCAGGAAAATGGCACATTTTGTTTCTGAGCAGCCCCTGAAAATTTGGGGGGGTCGTCAAGGGGGGGCCGAGAAAAAAGGGGGGTCCCAAAACGCGTTTTTACCATTCATTTTTCCATAGGGCGGTTGGCCTCACTTTTAGCTCGAACGGCTGAATGGATTTGCACGAAACTTGGCAAAATTGTAGGGACTGTTAGCCCGATGTGCCTTTGCTAGGTCTCAATATATGTGCTTCAGTGGATTTTGAGAAATTAACGTTTAAAACAAGATATATATCTGTAACAGCGCTCTGGGCAGCGCTCCGGTTCGCGTACTTTTCGCGTAACGGAACTTTGCGATGCGAAGCTGATTGGCTCTCCGGTGTCTGTCAACATTCTAAACAGTCCGGAGCGGCCGCCATCTTGTCTCTCGGTAGGATCGAGAGACAAGAGGAGGCCAAAACAAAGGGGGAAATGAAGGAAAGGGGGCAAGGTAGACCCCTTCTGACCCCCTAGGATTGATGAGGGGGATATTATAGAGCCACGCGGGGCCCAAAAAAAAAAATTTAAAATTCAATTTTTTCGCCGTAGAGACGCGTCTTGGTACGCGAACCAGGCAGCTAACCGGGCAGCTAACCGGGAAGCTAACCGGCAGTGTAACGGGAGTCTGAGGAGTAGCTGATTGGCTGTCAACATTGTAAACAGTCCGGAGCGGCCGCCATCTTGTCTCTCTGTAGGATCGAGAGACAAGAGGAGGCCAAAACAAAGGGGGAAATGAAGGAAAGAGGGCAAGGTAGACCCCTTCTGACCCCCTAGGATTGATGAGGGGGATATTATAAAGCCACACGGGGCCCAAAGAAAATCAGATTTTTTCGCCGTAGAGACGCGTCTTGGTACGCGAACCGGGCAGCTAACCGGGAAGCTAACCGGCAGTGTAACGGGAGTCTGAGGAGAAGCTGATTGGCTGTTAACATTGTAAACAGTCTGGAGCGGCCGCCATCTTGTCTCTCTGTGAGATCGAGAGACAAGAGGTGGAAAAAAAAAAAGGTGTAAATGAATGAAAGGGGTAAGGCAGACCCCTCCTGAACCCCTAGGATTGATGAGGGGGCTATTAAAGTTCCCTGCGGGGCAAAAGAAAAAAAAATCGATTTTTTGCGGTAAAGGTGCTTCCTGGTACGTTAACCGGGCAGCTTACCGGCAGCGTAACGGGAGTCCGACATATTGTGTTTTTTGAACGTTTGTGATATGTGCACGTGTGGATTTTGTCTAATTAAGGTTAAAAAAATATATATATATCTTTAAGCGTGTTCTGGCGCGCTTACGTTTTGGGTTTGGTTTGCGCAGCAGAGACGATACGTCACGGTTATGCGATGCATCATGAGGCGTCTCACGGGCTACGTGATACATTACTTAATAAAGAATATATTTTACAGCTATAGATATTAGCTTTTAAAAAACCAATGAAATTCACAGAAAAAACCATAGGTTATAGACCATATATAGTTAGGAATTTGCATTTACAAAACCTTGAAAATTCACTGAAAAAACCATAGGTTATAGACCATATATAGTTAGGGATTAGCATTTACAAAACCTTATTTTATTTGCACAAAACCATTGAAATTCCATATATAGTTAGTTGCACTAACTATATATCGCGGACCCGCAATCCACTACTAATGATGTCACATATTACATCATTCATGACATGGTCAGTGACATCACTGATGACATCACTGATGACATCTCAAATGACATCACTGATGACATCACTGATGACATCTCAAATGACATCACTGATGACATCACTGACATCTCATTTGACATTACTGATTACATCACTGATGATATCATTTATGTGATAATACATCTTCAGACTCTAATATAACCTTAGATACACTCAGTGTAAACAGGCACTCACAGACTGTCACACATCCATGGAGTTACTCACACACCTAGTCAGTCATGCAAAGAATCAATCACATCTCCATTTCCTCAACTATACAGTTATACACACCTTACTTATTCAAACATATACTAACACATATTTATTCTCTTATACAATCCTTGATACAAGTTCACAATGATTCATACACCCACTCTCACATTCACTGGCTCTTATGTTCAGTTATTTATATATGTCAACTCTCACGTGGAGTGTGTTTTACATATGTACTTACTTTGACATGTAGCACTGAGATATCCATTCACTCACCAATATACTCATGCACACAGTCAACTGTCCATACAGCTGTTTCTACATGCACTTTTGAACCCATACACCTAGGGAATCAACTGCTCACACATCTATGCACAGAGTTATACACCTCCCAGCCACCCACACACATACTCAGTCTCCCATACAAATACTTGGGCAACCATTCAATAACCCATATAGTTACTGATATAGCTACTGATTTAAACATGCAGCAGTTTACAGAACAACATAAATAATGATTGCCAAATTAAGACACTTTAATCACTAACCCATGCACTCAGTGAGACACATTTAATCATTCTCTCATACAGTCAGTCATGCACCTACTAAATCCTTTATCCAGACACTTATACATCCACTCATTCTTCAATATGTAAGACATATTTTAACTTTACAGAAACATACAGTCACTGGGTGTTGTCATCAGTGATGTTATCAGTGATGTCATCAGTGATGTCATTTGAGATGTCATCAGTGATGTCATCAGTGATGTCACTGACCATGTCATGAATGATGTAATATGTGACATCATTAGCAGTGGATTGCGGGTCCGCGATATATAGTTAGTGCAACTAACTATATATGGAATTTCAATGGTTTTGTGCAAATAAAATAAGGTTTTGTAAATGCTAATCCCTAACTATATATGGTCTATAACCTATGGTTTTTTCAGTGAATTTTCAAGGTTTTGTAAATGCAAATTCCTAACTATATATGGTCTATAACCTATGGTTTTTTCTGTGAATATATATATATATATATATATATATATATATATATATATATATATATATATATACACATATACACATATACACTCTAAGCGCACTGTCCCGATCATGCACTGATTGCTAATTGGCTGTCAAGTGGTTGTTTATATTCGAAACCAGGTTTGCTGACAGCCATTTTGTGCCTCGGTAGAAGCGAGGATCGAGAAATTAGTAGAATAAGTGTTCAACACGTATGAAGGGGGCATGTATGAAATATTTTGATCATATAGACCTGCTTATGCTTAGGGGGTCCCCTTAAAAAAACAGATAAATGTGCATTGGGTGCATGGATCCGCCATAATAAAGGGGGCTCCTGTGCTTGTTCAAAAATTAGCTACCTGGGAGGGCCAAATCCCGGGATCTAAAATATTACATTTGATGGAGTCCAGAGGGGCCCTGTAGCCTGGGGACCGGCATTCCTCGGTGCTACAAAATAAATTGGTGATGGAGCTCAAAAGTCCATCTAAGCCCCAGGGATTACAACCCTCCGGGGCTTTTTATATTTTGAGAGGTTGCCGCTTGGTCTCCATTCTGGAGCAGTCGAAAGGCTCCTGCTGTGTCTCAGGGTGTCACTGTCTACCCCAGGACACTGCTGTTTGCTATGGCAGGGTGGGAGTCGAGGTTCCCGCTGTGTCATAGCAAGCTTGAGGGCATATTAACAAGTGCCATTTCGCTGCAATTTAAAAAAAAAGCAAAAAATGCGATGAAAATGATATTGCCCTATT
>NW_028247856.1:0-50659 GCF_964263255.1 Lissotriton vulgaris
ACCTTTGTTCGGCAGACCACAGAGAGCAGCTTAGGTGAGCGACTGGGATCTGCTCCTTGAAGAATGTGTGCCAACATGAGCCATCCCCCGTCTGACCGTGTTGTAAAACACCCTCTCAAGTTAGGTGATCATCTCCTTGCAGGCAAAGTAGGGTACATAAGAATAAAGGAAATTCCAATAAGGATGACTTAAAGTAATTTTACCTGGATCCCTGTAATTATTCATGAATTATTTTTATCAAGAACTGGTCTTTCTACCTAGGGATATTTATTACAGAACATAGTGTTCCTCCGAAGTCTCTCTCTGAAAATAATGCACAAACTCAGAGAAAAAATGGGTTAAATGAATTCACTTTATTCATTTTGGGAACATAATAGAGGTGCTCATATCTGCGCTGCACCAGCAAATCTTATCTTGTTATGGCTACCCGATGCAATACCGAGGGTGACCTCAGGTTCTTTAATGGGCGTTTCTGCTTCAGTATCATCATTAAGGATGGGAAGGAGTTTTTGCTACTTTCGCTTCTGAACAGAGTAACAAGAAACCAAGGCATACATTTGGGCAACCATTCTAAGTTTGGAGTCCCACGTGGCTCCTAAAATGTTTACTGTGGTTGCTGGGGCCAGGAAGGCTTGCATCTCCCTCAGCCAGTAGAACTCAAGCTATGTGCATTGACCTTGAAACAGTTGTTCCACGTCCACCCACAGAGGAACCTCATACAACGTTGAAAACATAAGGCTGACAACAGCCTTTAAAAAACTATAAGTCAAATGCATACATTTGATTCTTACGTGTTAAAGCCTGCTTATGCAGTGTGCAGAGTATCACCCTGAAGAAGGTTGGGGTAAAGCTCTTTCATTATGAGCCATTGAAGTGAGTTTTTAGCTGCAGAATATGGTAAATAGCCCTGCAATTGCTCTAAATCAACACTTGATTTTTCATGACATTACATGATTAAGTAGCTCTTGTACTAGTACTGGTGTAACCAAACAGGTAAGTAATTTAAGATGTCTAAAGAGATTTGTTTAAGAAGGGAGACTGGGCCTAGGTCAATAGGTAGCTCTGACTTGAGTTTAGCAAAAGAAGCTTTAAATGACTCCAATGGATAAAAGTGAGAAATAAGATAAACTCTGGATTTCAAGACTCTTTCACATACATGGGGGGGGGGGGCATTTTTCATTTAGCTAGTCTATGCTGTCCAAAACAAAGAACCGGTATCTAAACAGCAGTGTTGAAGGCTTAGGTATTACAAAGTGGTGGCCATTAACTCATTTGTAAATAAGCATACAGAGAGTGAAACGTCTTTCTTGAGCTGGAACTCTACATAGATTTACTTGCTATTCACAAGGCCTAAAGGTGCAGCTCAAAACTGTGCAGCCTAATGTGTGCCAGCCCCCCCCTTTCCCCAGCAACACATATTAGATCTAGGCCTTCACGTTTTTTTAAGTAGAACTGGTGCCTCTAGCCATGCTTTGCCAATTGGGTGACTGTCTCACTCGATTTTCTCCTGGTGCCGAGAGGACAGCTTAGATCAGCATCTACTGTGTAACTGGTGGTGGTTTGTGGTCAGGTGAAAGCTTTTTTCTATGACTGGCATTCAATTCAGTGGATGTTGATGTTTTGACTCTCGATATCAGAGCTATAGCACATAGTGCATTAGCACATGGTGCTTGCTGCTTTAGCTTGATGACATTGTTTCGGTTATCAGTCAGTTTCATTAGCTAGGTAGCAAAACTGAATTTCCTTGCCATTCTACCATGTTCAAGCTGAGAATATCGTAGACAGTTACTATTAGATATGTCAAGATTTGTGTTTTCTCAATCAGTTGTCCTCCCAAGAGGATTGGCTTTGGTAGATGATTTCTTTATTTTGAGCCATAGACTACTACTTAATTTTGAAGGATTTACTTACAATTTGTTTATTTGCAGAACTTTTCCATAGCTTACAGATGTGCTTGTTGAAGTATTGCGTACGAGCTTCTAAGACTGAATAGTCAGCATAAAAGTAGAAGTAGTAATTTTACCTATTCCACATGTAGCATGTCAGATGGGAATGCTAGTACTGCTGCACATTTGTGCACAGGTAAACATTTGGGTGGACACCGGTCATCACTGTTTCACCCGCCGCTTAGTCAAAAATGTATAACTTCATTATCTGTTTATTCAAATGCTGATTTGAGCCTCTGAGTTTAAAAATTGATTTATCAAGATTTTCAACTTTGAGTGTTTGCTTTCAGTCCTATACTGTTTTATATCTACTGTTTACTTTACTGTTATTTCAGAGAGATATTTGGCATGAGATCAAGAGAGCAAGCAAAGTTAGCATGACCGTTTCTATAGTGCTTGGCAATGCTCTACCACCTCAACCCCCAAGAAATTAAGAAATAAGCTAAACTGTAGATTTAGAGTACTATTTTTGTTTAGATTGGCTGTAAATTCTGATATTATAAAGAGTCACAAGTGAAATGTTTTAATATCTCTCTGGTGTACCAGACAATCTTTCATTTGCTAGGGGTTTAAGAATAACCTTATACAAAAAACACTTTGGAAAAATTGTGATAAAGCAATGGATTAAACAGCACAATTTCCTTGACATTTGGCTAAAGGGATATATGTATTATAGTCAGTCCAGATAGATGGTTATGTAATTCATCAGCTTCTTTTATTTATCAACATCTGTAAAGTGTCTTTCTCGACTATATTGTTTCACCAATTCTCTTCCAAATATATTCCCAGTCATATAGTATGATTGAGAATCTACTTGGAATTGACTATTTTTAACCATCAAAAACTGTGCAACTCATATATTGAGAGACCACCAACAGAACAGCAAAGCTACACAAAGGATCATGCCATCATAAACACCAATAATCAATTCATGAATCAGTTTAAATCTGTAAACAAAAAAATGAGGGGACAGAAAACTCATTTAGCTGCAGTAAAAGTTGCTGCACTTTGGACTACCTCCATCAGCACTTCACACTCAAAAGCTGTTGGCATGTAGTTAGATTTCGCATAAACACATCTCTAAGATAAGGAAACAAACTTCATATGAACCTTATTCTTTTCAGTTTTAGGAAACATGGTTCTTGCAAGTGAAACACTTGAGGATCAGTGGTATTCAAATGCCCCATTGCAAGATCTTTCAGAAGGAATCTCGGAATTTGTGGATAACAATTTAGAACAGTGATTACAGCCATGGTCGTACTGAGACAGAAAATAGACCAAGACACCAAAATAAACGTGGCCCAAATTAGAGAACTGGAAGGCTAATAAAGTAGCCCACATTCCAAATTGAAGCAGTCTTGAACTTGTAAACGCATGCTGTATGAGTGTTTTGCAAGGTTTGCAGATCTGCTTGGATTTGAGCTTGTTGCATGCACTTTCTAAGTTTATTAACCAAAATCAATAAATCCGGTGTAGAAGACCACAAAACAGGCCCACTATCAGCCAAAAAATGAATGCACACACCCACCATGTCAGATTAGCCCATCGGGCACTGCCTGATTGCCCTGTAGGCTATTTCCACCCACATCATGCCATGCTATGGGTGCAGGTGGGTAGGAGACCTTGTAATTTATAACTGTAATTAGATTATATTGAGCATGCTGCCAATAAGATATATTCAGCGGTTGCATTTATAGTTACTGTTAAAACTGTATCCCTCAACAACTCACTTATCAACTGATATATGTATGTAGTCTTTTTTGGAAGACTCATAGAATTACGATTTTGAGTGTGTTAATATGGCCTGGGACTCCACACACCAAGCAAAAATCGTTTCTCTAAGTGCACTAGTGGTAATGACAATCTTTTGTGTCATATCCCTCAAAAATGTTGCCTTCTTTTGCTTGAACTCTTTGATGGCCATAGGAATCTGCACACTTTACACCTGCTAACCAGTGATAAAGTGCGTGTGGTCTCATTTCTAAACATGATAAAATTGGCATGTGCTTAATTGGCATATTGAATGTACTCAAAAGTCCCTAGTGTTTGGTACTACCTTGACCTAGGGCTGATACCAGTGGGCTGTAGCATTCATTATGCCACCAACTGCAGTAGGTCTGTAATGCATGTCTCTAGGCATGACACTGAACCAAGGGTACAGTTTTTAGGTGCAAATGTGACCTGTAAAAACTATTCTTTTGTCAAGCTTAAACCTTTCTTTTTATTATCTGTAAGTCACCCCTAACGATGGCCTATAGTGCCGATTACGAAGCGGCCCAGAAAGGCTCTGACCATCGGATGGAACCTTGCCGGGCCACATCTTGGTTTAATATTTGACTGCCACCTTACAATTTTGGTAGTCGGATACAACCGGCTGGTCATTCAGACTGGCTCCCGATGGGCTCAAGGAGCCCATCGGTTAGTCAGAGGCCAGCCCATAATACCAAAGGGTGGCCTTTCCACCCTTAGGATTACGATCCTAGGTCTCAGGCATACTTTCCATGTCAGGCTTTCCAACATGGAAAGCCTGTCAGAGAGCGAGTATATGGGCCCCCTCTGTGGCCTCCAGTTGGGGTCAGAGGATGTACCTGTGGTGCCTCCCTGTTTACCGCTGCAACCTGTGGCATCAACTTTGAGGTGCCTGCCATGGGGAGCAAGGATTAACACCACCTCCAATTTCCCTATGCGAGCACGTGCTACTGCCAGTTTACGTTAGAAATACATGCTCCCATAGGGAAATATCGGAACAGTGTTCGGTCGCATCCTAATCAGGACGGGACCGCGAACCGGACGTCAGTTGGTCATAATTCTGAGACTTGTCAGACTGATGCAAGTCTGCCCAGCATTGTATTAGTCCCCTTAGTGCCCAGTTGGGAAGCAACTAGATCAATGATTCAATGGCTCATTTCAATGGTAATTTAAAGTCCATCTTAATGGTAGGGTTGAATTTCATTACTATTTTCGAAAAGACACTGTTAGAAATGTGTCCCTTTTTGTGCTTAAGACAGAAAGACTTTTTTCTGCCAGAGTCCAACTAACTACTGATTGCTCCCCTGCTGTGAGATGTGTATTGCTTTCTGACCAGGGCCAATGGGCATTGGATCTGGGGAGGTGGTTTTATTCCTTGGCAAGGATGGTCTGGGGCCTGATCCAGCCCTTTCTGGGCTTCAAAGGATTGAAAGATGTAGCTCACACCGGCATCTGCTTCTCCTTTGTTTTCTTAGTCAGGCTAGCTTCATACCCAGTTTGGGGACAGGGGAGGAGCTGACCTGAAGTGTTTTAGGAGATAGACAAGGGGTTGCTTTACACACACATGTTGGCTCTGGGAATAAAAGTGGACCCCACAGATGTCTCCTTAGAACACCCCTGCACATGAGAAGAATCAAGACTGCCCCATTGTTTGAAGAACCAGAAAAGCATTGGACCCCAGAAAAAAAATTGGACCTGCTTGCATTGCCTCCAGGACCCCAGTAATGACCCCAAGAGTCAGTTGGCTGACCTCCTGTTTGAGGTACAGGGCCACAAAAAGCTTCAAGAGGCCTTTCCTTGTTTGATAGACCATCAGCCCCAACTGGGCCTGATGTGGGTTTCTCTGCTGGCCTCTGTGAGAGTGACTCCTGACCCCCAAGTACTTGGGGGTCAGGAGTCACTTGGCTTGGGAAAAAAAAGGTACACAATTATTTATGTGCAGAGTTACTTAAAACCATTGCAATACATACAAAATAAAACCATATTTAAAATATTCGTGCTCCTTCATAAATGTCATGGTATTGAAAATCTAAAACACTTACGTAGCTTTGCAGTTTTAAAATGCAGATTTAGCCATGCAGTAGCAACCTGTGACAAAAGTGCGATCAGCTGAGACAGTTTGTCATCCCCCTAGTAAAATTTGTAGCCCAATGTTCCGATACCCTGCAGCTTAAGAGTCAGTTTGGCATTTTTGCCCGAACTGCTTCAAGGAATTTAACTAGTCTAGTGTTCAATTGTGGCGATGCGGGGTCAAAACATGCCAAGACTGCTTGTCTCCTTGTCCGAATCGCTCTTTGGTTAAAGGGAGTTTTTAGCAGCTGCCTCCTTTCTTGAAGAATCTCCGTACAAGTGCTGATGGTATGTATGATGTCCCACTGGCAGTTTTTGCACAGGCTGCATAGTGTGAAGGTCTGCACCCTTTTCCAGGGAGGGAGGTGCTGCTTAGTTTGTAACGGTCCGAGATGGAGCTTTAGGAATTTTCATTTAGTGCTTTTGAGTATCCCAAGTTGAAATATTGTTGTGGGGGTAGGATCTTGTATGAACTCAGAGTCATCCAAGCCTGCACTCTGACAGAAAAAGTTGCTTTGTCCTCCAGCAATGAGTGTATTTTCAGCGACTTCCACACCATTTTTTAGAAAACTGCATGGTGGCAGTGTGTTTCCTTTAAGGGCGAAAGGCCTGTGTTTGTCAGTGCCTCCTGAAAATACAGTCTTGAGGGCGAATTCTTCCTCTGTTGAATATCTTGCCACAGGAGGTGATTTAATGTGTTGGAGTTTGATGTCCTGACCTTGTGCCAGCAGTTGATGAATGTTTCGTAGCCCTCCCAGGTTTGCTGTATTAAACCAAACTCCAGTCGAATTTGCACCGGTGAGGTATAGGATGGGAGGCTGAACATCATTCTATATGCTTTTACAAGCATATTGTCAAGAAGATTGCTAGTTCTCCCTCGAAGTGCTTTGCTACCGTAGGTAATAGAAGGTAGGATTTTAGCCCGTGCTACCATTAAGAGAGGGATCAGGGTAGGGCCAGGTAATTTAGATGATAAACCTTTCATGGTCAATGCAAGGATCATCCCTTTCCTTTTGATCTCATCTTGTTGACGGCTGAATGATCCTTCTTTGTCTTTGTAGACTCCCAGATACTTATAAGCCTCCACTGTTTCAATGTGTTTGTCGCCTAGGTACCATAGGTAGCTCTTTTTTCATTTCCTATTGATGGTCATGGTCCTTTTTTTAAAAGGTTTATTGAGGGACAGTTCAGTAGATGTTGCAAACCAACTGCTGTGTGGCTAAGTAGGACTACGTTGTCTGCGTAAATTAGATTGGATAGTGAAGTGCTCCCTAGTCTGGGTGCGTGTGAATTGCAGTTATTGAGCGCTTGGGTTAAGTCGGCCATAAATAAGTTGAATAACATGGGGTCCAGCACGCTGCCCTGTTTGAGACCTTTGGATGTTTTGAATTTTCTTGAGAGATCGGTCCCTGAGCCTAATTTGACTTGAACCCAGGTGTCGGTATGTAGGAGCGTTATCATTGATAGACGTGGCTTAGAGGCTTGGTAGTAGTCAGAGTGTACTCTTCCCTGCCTAACTGAAAGTTTCACTGAACATGACACTGAGCTGTACCTGATGACAGGCTAACTGGATTTGATGCTGAGATTGAGGAAAACTTGTGTTTAATTATTTAATTGGTCTGTTAATAATTGACTTTTATAAGTTTGGTTCAGTTTTACATAGAATCTTTTTTCTAAAACATTTTAAGGCTTTTTAATGTATTCTGTCTTTGATGTTTTTAACTTCGTATGAATTTTTTCTCTTGTGTATGATTGATACATTCCAAATTTATTCCTGTTTCTGTATTCTTGCTTTCTGACATCCTGCTTTTCTGGGTTTTATTCAGAGAACCAAATATAGCTTCTAGTGATTGAATAATGCTAAACAGATAAGACACCCTTGGGTAATGGATTCACTGGACTCTATGCTGATCAGCATCCGGTCAAGAGCCTCACTGGACTTGATGCTGAGCAGCATTTCTCCAACGTCAGTAACCCTCACCGGCGGCATCACCAGGTCTAACACTGAGCAACCTCTGACAGACTCAATCCTCGCACAGCAGATCCCCGGTGTCTTTGAGTCCCTCTTTAGATCCAGCAACTGCCTTCTGTAGAGTTTTGACCTCTATAAAACTTTTGAAGTCACAAGGTAACTTTCCATCAGAACACATCTGTTCTCTATATTTGATCAACGATCCTTTGCAGTCAGGTTCAACTTTTGGCTTAGACCCTGTCAAGTACATTCAGATATTGTGGTTGGCGCTTTGTGAATTTTGGTGCTGTTTTTAACTCAAACTTGAAAAAGTCATATCTCTGGTTCTACTTTTTGGATTTTTAGTATTTTATTTATTTAAGTATTCTTTGTTTCTAAATTGGTTTGGCATTTTTCTTTTATTTCACTTTATTACTGTTTGAGCACGGCATAAATCCTTTACACATTGCCTCTAAGTTAAGACTGACTACTCTGTGCCAAGTTACCGCCTGGGCTGAGCATATGTATATTTAGTGACTTTATTGGTTTACCCAGACAAGGATTTTGATTAATATTGAGGTCGGTTGTCCGTCCAATTTCTTACAGGCATATGGATCTGATAACTGTATTATCAATCATACCAGACTGCTTTGCTTGTGTGCCAAAGGCAACATGTACAATTTGGTAAGTTGGTGTTTTAACATACTCAATGAAGCAATCTTCCAGTCTCCTTGGTGCCCAGGGTGCTACTTCTAAAACTTGGGTGCCCAAGCAGGAGACAATTTCTAATAATGTTGAAACAACTCTAATTATTCTCCTGCCCTTAGATACCAGGGACAGGCCATGCTACCTCTAAAAACTCTGGTTATTAGACAGGATTTGATGCTGTTTTTCAGCTAAGTTTTTAGGCTACCGAATGAAGGACTAATACTTTTTCTGGCCTCTAATTGCTGGAGTGAGGTGGAACAAATTTGAAAGCCTTGTAACTCAATTTTGCACTTTGTATCACACATCTAAAAATGACTCCTTTAGTTTAGAGGTTATAACGTTAACATCCTCCAATGCCTCTGAAATGCCCAGAGAGATTGAATGTCCTCTTGTAATCCCCAACACAAGTGCTGAGAAAATGCTTTCCCACCCCTCTAAATCTTTTTGTTTGTGAATGATAATCATTGCCCATGGCATGCAGATGTCATCATTGTAGAAAATGAAAGTAAAAGAAGCAGACGGACTCCTTTTAATTTAACTGTGTTCAGTGATAGGGGGCGTAGCTCAGCCTTTCAAGTACCGGTCACAATGGGAGAGGTCTCATTGGAAAGCAAGGTCAATTCCTGTCATGGGCAGTAAGATCCACTCAAACAAGTGGAGTTCTTATTTTATTGGGAGAGTGTGGGAATGCTCAGTGGTAGGATTTTTGTCTATCCCACAGATTTATAATTTTCCCCTCTCAGAGACATTAATACATATTGTGATTTAGTAAACGTTTGAAGTTTGAATATCATTCTTGGTAGGAAAATTAGCGGGATCTATGCAAGCCACACCACCCTTGACTCCTATGGGATCTAGTTTTCAGAAATATCAGAGATTCATAGATCGCCCTTAGTGCTTGCAGACATTGGAACCAAATACCAGAGCTACCTACATTTACAGAGAGAGTTACATTTAATAAAAAATGCATGATGCTCTATGTTGCATTCTGGACCCTTTCCTGTTGCTGGTAAGAGTCATATCCAAAGTATTTAGGTAGTATTTTTACTGTGAGAGATATGGGAATACTGAAAAGTAGAACATTTGTTATCAACTGAATTTCTCCCCATTTTTGGCTTTCAAAAGTAAGTGACTGTGCAAGAAACAACCACTTTAGCAAAATACCATCTTAATCACATGCCATTATGGGTAAGTCTAGATTCAAAGTCATTGAATAAGTACTGTTTCTAAACTCAGATTCTTGGGTACATTTGAAAAATACATAGCTTTCCTTCAAAATAATTATTAATTTAGAAAATTCTACCTAATGAATTGATGGTTGGTCTCTGCACAATGCTGCAGTTAGATTATTGGCTCTGGGTAACATGTATTTTTATACAACCAACAAGGACTATTTACCACTGGTCAGATGGACGTAATGGTATATTAAGTTTGTCGATCGGCTATCAGGGAACAAAAATACAGATGAAAACGTTGTACCCTATTCTTTCACACTTTTGTAAGGAATTTTCAGAGTGACCTACACAAGTGACCCCTTTACTGAATTCCAAATAAAGTTTACTTTTCAGAAATGTACAACTTTAAAGTTATATATCACAAATGGAGACCCCTTCTAGAATGTGACCAAGACAGTCTGAGGTGCTGTATAGTTACAAGGGCATCTCACAAAAAGTGATGGACTGGCATCACACACCACCAGGTATCATGCTTCATCATCTGCCAGTCCTCGCCCTCCAGAAACCCCGTTTGGTGGAGGACGGGCATACACCTGACGACAGGGATGCACTTACTAAAGTGAGTGGGGGCCCAGAAGGAAAAGTGAATTTAAAAAGCCATCAAGAGTTCCCCTATGTAATTTTATTTAGTGAGGGAACCATGTGGGGTCTAAAAGCAAAAAGCGCAGTGAATAAGAAAACAATTATCCAATCACCGCTAAGTGAATGTTAAAGGATAAGTCAACATGTTTCAGCCAAGGTGTCCAAAGGGTACATGGCTTTCATCAGGACCAAATTGAGGGGCTCCAATCTTACCATACTGTACTGGTAGTGCCACTCTGTGGATATGACCTATAGTCTCTATCCACTCAGGGGGTCCATTGACCTGTGAAAAGTCAAATGACAGTAGTGAGTCAATATAGTTTACGTGTAAATAAAGATAATTATACTTGGTCTAGTTTGTGTGATTCAATCAGTATCATAGATGCCATTCAAAAGATAATGGGTAGAATGGTACTAAATAGAATGCGAGACTGGATTGTAGATAAAACTATATTAACTCCACTTCAGGCAGGATGACGCATTAATGTGAGCACAATCGAACAGGTCTTTCGGTTTGTTCTGATTTATTGGCGTGTCGTTGTGCTGGCTGGTGGCACCATTTATGCAGCCTCTGTGGACTTAAATTCCACTTTTGACCATTCATGATATTTTGTATATTGAATAAAGTCATACAACAACAACAATTAAGGGCAGGGTGCTTCTTAATGGAGAATTATTAGAGCAGACTGATGTTGTTAATTATCTGGGGATCACGTTGGGGAATAAACTCAATTGGAACCCCTAGATAAACACCAATCAGCTGGTGCTTTGCTGAAGGAATTTCAGACGTCTTATACCCAACCTATGCATCCTCTACATAGGATAT
Organism: Lissotriton vulgaris; assembly: GCF_964263255.1. Taxonomy (NCBI): domain Eukaryota; kingdom Metazoa; phylum Chordata; class Amphibia; order Caudata; family Salamandridae; genus Lissotriton; species Lissotriton vulgaris. The sequence goes on from NW_028247856.1 coordinate 11,068, forward strand.
CCAATACCAAAGCATTAGCTTCTGTTACCTATGGCGCAGAACTTTGGGAGTTTAGTAATATAAAGCCATTAGTCTTAGCACAGAATACATTTGTGGGAATCGTTATTGGTCTGCACTCCTTTAAAATCAGTCCTCTACGACCTAGGCTGTAGTGGACTGGAAGAGGTTATTAAGTTCCGTTCAATAGCAAACTGGCAGAGATTATGGACTACTCCCTAGTTGCTTCAGTATGCAGCTGCTCTTAAAGATGTATGGGTCTTAGATACTTCATGTAAGATCAAGTGGCTACAAACTTTAACAAGCATTGGCATAGCCAATAGGTCTTGCCTTTGGGACCTTATAAGTGCTTAGCCCATGCAGCCTATTACCCTCGACTTCGGGAAATAAAAGTACCAAAAGATGTAATATCCGATAATATCCCAAACAGTGTCACAGGCGAGACCTGCATTTTTTGCCAATGAGAGATGGGTGCAGAGAAAAATAAAGGAAGAAAGTGCCACAGAAAGTGGAACAACACACTGTTTTCAATTTTTTTTAGCCCAAGCAACACCCGACAACAGCGGTTCTGGTTCCTTTTCACTGGGTCAACTACAGAGTTTAGAAACGGAAAGATTCATTGTGAAGCCCTATGCAGAAAGTTATGACTGGGTCGATTTACGCTGCAGAAAAAATCAAATGCTAACTAAATACAATGTTCATTTGACATGGTTATAAGAAGGCTGGCATGGCTGGGGCTGGAAACACCTGGGAAGCTGTAAGAGGCGAATAACGGTGCACTGGTGCAGTGTGACGAGGCGCTATCAGAACACTCTCGGAACAAACCAAAGGCACCAGCAACAAAACACTTCACTGCGAGGCTCGAATCTGCCTAAACAAGGCAGTGCGGTATTAAGGGGCATATTACCAACAACTAGCGATAATTATCGCTATGTTGATTTAGCGGCGATATTTTTATCGCTGAGCTGCGGCGATCTTTATCGCTTAGGAACCTTGCAATTATCAAGGTATATCTCCTAAGCGATAAAAATCGGCCGAAATGCATGAATATCGCTGAAAAGTCAGCGATATTCATGCATTACCGAGCTAATGCTCTTAGCCATGTTATCCACCTACCATTGGATAACATGGCTAAGAACTGCTCAGGGGCAGGTGTTAGCTTTTGGAGATACTCGCGCTTAGCATGAATATCTCCAAAAGTTGGTAATAGGAGATAGCGATGTTAGCGACTGTTTCCAGTCGCTAACATCTTGGCACGCCCACTTTGCATGTCATTAGTGATAAATATCACTGACATGCAAAGCGGGGCCCAAGATGGTCGCTATCTCCTACTAGCTGTCGCTAACTGGTGTTAGCGACAGCTAGGTAATAGGGAGATAATTTTATCTCCGCTTTCATGGCTTTTAAAGCCAAAAAAGCGAAGATAAACCCCCTTGATAATATGCCCCTAAGTGCTTAAACTAATACAACTATCTGTGCGCATGAGTTTTCTTTTTTTTAAACACAGCCCAGGACTGAAAAAAAGTGCCTCCTCGTGATGTAGAGTTACCTTGTAACCTCACATCACTATCCATATAATTTGAAGATAACTTGTCATAATTTAAGACACACTTATCCCAGCTTTACCCACTGTTGTTCTGTACATGCTCGGCTTCCAAAACGTTACAATCCAGTGTAGAATATACAAGAATAGAACTGGAAACGTCCTCCCTTTAGTGATGTGTGAAAGCCTTTATAGAGGAATTAAGAAAGTATACAGGACACAAGGGGCTTGTTAAGAGCCATTTGTTGGAGAAGCATGGGAGAGGATGTGGACTTAAGGTCAGAGTTGGACACTATGAAACTGAGGAGCCAGACCCCAGTTCCTGGCAAACTGCTTAATCTCCCCGTCCCTAAAAAATGAATGCGACCCGGTGGTATGTAATTAGTGCTCCGATACCTTTGAGTCCAATTCTCGCAATATAGAGCTTCACAGAACATAAAACAAGCCTTTCCCACACTAGCACAACCCCCAATGCGCACCCCACCAGAAAGCCTATTTAGATGCTAACATAAGAGGGAGGGGAGGTGCAAGCACTCAGAATACGCAAGTCACCTGGTAGGGGGCAAAGAGGGTGTTACACCTTCTGTACTTAGATGTAGAGCAGCTTGTGATAAGATAGAAGGGGCATGGCACACACCACGCTGTAGAACAGAGACCAATACATCTCTTAAAGAAACCACTCGACTATATTACAGTATCATCAGATGTTAACAGCATGCTACCAGGGAACAGTTTCCCACAAACTTATAATGGAACACAGTGGGTGGGTGAGACCCTGTTGCATACCACAGAGACCGGTACCAAGACAGAGAGACAATCCCAAGATACCCAATTGCAGTTCACTTCACCACCTCAATCAATCATGCTTATGATTTCTTTTCTGTGTTTTCTACAGCAAACACCGAGGCTCCATTGGTTAAGAGTTTTTTCTGCCAGCAAAGGCAACACAAAAGAGTAAACATTAGGTGTTACTTACGGCCAGTTTATTGGGTTACTTTTATCTTGTGTAAGTTTGTCTTTCCTTTACACGTCAGCCAATTACAATAGCTTTCTCTCATGGGAGAGCTGGTTTCAGCAGAAAAGTCTCTATTTGTTGACGGTTGAAAATAGAAACCTACCGAAAATAATTGAACAGATTGGGAAAATTGTGTCACTCGCGATGAAAATAATTAAAGCTGCGTGCCTCCAGCTGGCAGCAGGGGGAGGGGAGAGAGGTGGGGGCCTGTGCCTGTTTCCCTTGCTGGAGCGAACAGGAATCATATGTTAATTAAAACCAGATGGTTTTAAAGCTCACTCACACAAGGGAATTGCCAAACGTGCATGCATTGCCATTGAAAGCAATGCAATGCGTGCTTGTTTTTGGCAACAAAGCTGAAGCGATTGCTACAGGTCTTTTTCCTATGCAGCGCATGCACGCTGCTTAGACGAGACCTAAAAATTACTACATTGGTCAGTATGCGTTTGGGACACCTGTGGGATGAGCCAGAGAGCCATCAATTTCCTCCCAAAAAACAGATGAAAAGACTATACTGGACTATGGTGGCAAATAATAACATCACTACTTCTAAGTCCACATTATTGACGGGTACATTTTTAGAGATCAAGCCACGCCCACAATTTGAGCAGTATTGGGATGTCATTACCAAACCTAGGAATAAACACTTATAGTGCCAATTCCGGGTAGGCAAACTACTCCTAAACTTTTTCACCTGTGAGTGGCACAGTGACAATCATAGTCTGTGTAAATTGTGTCTGGAACACAACGAAAATTATCCACACCTTATATTTGTCTGTCCGGCATACCAGGCTCTATGTAACAAATGGTTGCGCCCACTATGCAAAAACATGGGTGTGTGGAGCAGTGCTATTGCGCTGAGAATATTGCTGACTGACACTGGTGCCCAGTGTGTAGTAGCTGTTGCCAAATTTTTAAGTTGGTCATGGTCAATCCGGGAAAGAAAAATGGCAGAAATTGGCATGACCACTCCAGTTTATCTAAATTAAAGTTTGTAAACAAAATTAAATGATGCATCAAGGGAAAATACCGGTACTGTAACGAAAAGTGGCTGTTATTACAATATTAGGTGGCATTGTCACACTCTCTCTGTATGTGTTAAATTTCATTGCATATTGTTAATGTATTTGCCACTAGGATAGCACAAAGTTATGGGCCCCAAGATTATTCGCCTTGCTTCTAAATACCATTTGTATTACTGAGTCACTTATTTCCTTTTAATGTTAATATGAATTTTAGAATAACCTCTAATCAATTACATTTTTAATGTTTGGATTTTTTAATATGAATGAATTTTCACATAGCACTCACTATATTTAGATCAACAGCAGATTCTAACTGATAGAAATAAAGATTGATTGATTGATTAATTGAATAGGATATTTGCAAAAGAAGTAAATATGTTTGTGAGTGAGAGGTCTGGTATATCGCTCCTTTAGTTTCTCTTATTAATGTCCATGATTTAAGCAACCAAATTTGAGATCGCTTTTAAATAAATTAAACTTAAGAGGAGTAAATGGAGTGTACCCATCATTCAATGGTAGTAAAGTTGGAGTAAATGTTACATTTCTGGTATGCATTTATTTTAGCTCCATCCGTCTGTTTGAATAAATCTTCTTGTGAAAGATGACCAAGTTGAACAAGTCTTGGTAATGTATCCAACAATCTAGGAGCATCTAAGACCTTTTTTGCACCTTGTTGTTTTTGTTGTCTATAGAGAAATCTTGTAAAAAGCAACTACATCGTTATACTGAATTAACCCATGCAGATATGTTACTGTTAACCATGACAACCAATTCAGCCTGATACAGCTCAAGTGTTGGCTAACTTTTTCCAGAGAGTACTGTACGATGGTGAGGATATGTTATCCGCAGACGAGTCTGAGAATTGCTTTTCACCATTACTAAGGGCAGTATCAGAGACCATTTAAAGTAATGAAACCCTACCATGCACCAGGGTCAAATTGTATTCCAACAATGCTTCATAAACAGGAGGTCAAGATTTAAAGTTGGGTGTAGGAAGCTGGTCTATTCCCTGAAAATCTTTTGGAATATGGACAAATGCATTCTACAACTGGATAATATTTTGTAACTTAGGATGATGGCACAGAAATTAGTTATACTTTGTTTACATTTTTCGTTATGGTGTTTGTCGAATATCTTGGGAAAGGTTACTGTAGTAAATGTACAAATGTGGCATTAATTGAGCACTTTAAGCGTGATCCCTTATCTATAATCCAAAAAGGTCCTCTGGTATCTCAAATCAGGCTGTGTATTTGCTCCATTGTTATTCTCTCTTCACATGACCTACCTTGAATTAGTGTTTTCCTGTGTGAGGATTCTCCAGAGAAATTAGTGTCTGAGGCTGTGTCCTCCTTAATATATACAGATGACACAGTCCTGATAGATAAAAATCCTTTCTGGTCTGCAGCACTTGTTAGTTGCTTTAGATATGTACTCTGAGGCCAATGATCTGGTATTTATTCTCAACAAACCAGCCAATGCTATTTGCTAAGAGGAAATGCACTTTTAAATGTTTTAAAGAAAATGTTTTCCCCTTCAAAAACCAAGAAATACTCAGAGGTTTGCCTGGCTTCAACTGCATAATTTAGTAGTTGAAAGAAGCAGTGGCTGGCACAGGTAAGCACAGTGGGCAGGGGCAAGACGCAGCGGGTGAAGCCGACAGAGGATGGAATAGGTGTTGTTTATTTATTTAATTATGCATATTCCATCATCCATCGACTTCTCCCGCCTCCCACCCTGCCCCTCCCCCACCCTACCACACCATGTTTACCTGTATAGGCCGCAGCTGCTCACAATTTTCTCCTATTGCCAAAAGTTAAAGCCACACATTGTATATTAGCTAATGTCTTCCATTTGTGGGTCAGCTCAAGGCTTAATTTGCTGGTTAGCTAACAGCCAGAATATGTGAATTAGATAATTGCCACAATTGATGGATTCGCTATTTTCTAGTCAGTACTTTGGATGATGGTGTCTATACATCTTGCATCATTGTTATAAGGAGCCAGAAATTTAATTTTTTGGGGGATACCGCCCACACAATCAGTCTTTGTGTAAATCTTAAACTCGTGTTTCCAATCCACAAGGATGCTATAGGGTTACAATAGGGCTTTAAATGGCTTTTTAGTAGCAGATGAGGCATTGTTAAAATATTTCTACAAGCTTTGGAATGAATCAGGGATTACTGACACAATATCGAAATCAACAATATAGCTTATGTGTATTTAGATATATATATTACTGAAAAAACCATAGGTTTCGGGGCGTTATAGTTAGCTGGACATTACACTCGTACAAAACCAATTAAATTCCCCTGTTATAGTTAGTTCAGCCAACTATAACTGGAGGGCCCGCAATGCACTGCTAATGACATCACATATTACATCACATATGACATGGTCGGTGACATCACTCATGACATCACTGATGACATCTCAAATGACATCACTGATGACAGCACTGATAACATCATCCAGTAAATGTGTGTTTTTCTGAAAACTAAATATGTTTTATATATGTGTATCTCTAGGTCGATGGAAGAATAAATGGGTATTTAAGTGTCTACATGGATGACTTTTTTTGTAAAGTTGATTGTATAATGGACTGATTAAGTGTATCTTAGTGAATACATGGGTTAGCAAGTTATGTTTAAATATGTACATATCTGTATCAGTCTCTCACTTTGTGTATAAAGGCTGAATGGGTTGCTGAGTAGCTACATGAGTGTCTATATGGGTTATTCGTTTTTTTTTGAGTATCAGTATGAGTGTCTGCATGCCTGTATGGTTTGGTGGGGGTATTACTTAGCACCTAGATGCATGAATGAGTGACTCACTGTTTGTATGTAATGAACACAGTATGTGTGCAGGACTGTATGGGTGCATGAGGGTGTGAATGGGTGTGTTAGTGAGTGAATGACTGTCTCAATAGCTTCTTTATAAGTAACTACATATGTTTTAAACTAGTATATGTGAGTATTGGTGTATATAAATGAGTATATGTGAGAGTGAGAGATTGGAAGAGTTCTGTATAAATAAATATGTGTTTCTATAAGTGACTGTTTAGGAGAGTAAGTATGTGTAAGTTTCTGTAGAAGTAAGTGTGGTGGTGTGTGTATAACTGTATCTGCAAGTACATGGATGATTGATACTTTATTTGCATGTGTGACTATGTGTGTGAGTAACTCTAGGGATTTAAGGTTTTTTAAATGCTAATTCCTAACTATAACGTGTCTGATACCTAAGGTTTTTTCAGTGAATTTCAAAGGTTTTTTAAATGATAATTCCTAACTATAACTCTACTGTCTCTGAAAGCTATGTTTTTTTCAGTGAATTTCAAAAGTTTTTTAAATGGTAATTTTTTAAGTGTAATAATAGGTATATCTTTTTTTATCCTGATTTCTTCAGTTTTTTAACTGTTTATTTTTAAATAATTTATTCATTAAATAACATTATGTATTTTTTATGAATATTGTTTAATTTTTTAATTTTATTTTTTTAATTTAATATATTTTTTTGTTTTCTTTTTTTCAAGTTTTTTGGGAGTTGTGCAGCCAAAGCGCACTCATCACGATGCGTGCGCAGATTCTAGCCACCATTTTAGAAAAGTTGTGAAGGATCCGCGTACGTTAAGCAACGGCTTCGTGGTTTTTCAGTTACGTCATATAAATTTAACATTACGTGATGTGCATGATAGGTATGCGACGGGTCCGCAACTCCTGTTCCTGCGCATTCACAAAACATGCTCATTATGGTACGTGACACTTCCGCAGTGGCGGGTCCCACGTGATGTCATATAAGTGCTGGTGCGCACTGGATGCGCGACACCTGCACATTTTATTTATGTCTAAAATGATATATATGTATCTTTATTAAACATATTATGGCAAGACATTATAAGATAGTTATAAAAAAATATATTTGTATTTAACTTAAACTTATATTACTTTTAAATGTACTTTCGCGAACTCGCATTGGGGGCATGCTTCGTAAGCGTAGGGTGCGCGGATCCCATGTGACCTGAAAAAAATAGATTTGATTGGGTCATACCATTTACCATTATAACTATTGAAGGACACCACCCATGTCAATCATTTGTGTTTGAGCATCTTTGCAGAGACATCTGTGTGCTTACAAGAATCTTTACATCATCATTTATTTGGTGTTTTTTTAAAAAAAAGAAGCACATGGTTTCAGGGCAGCAGGAGTGGAACATTATTCAGAAGAAGAATTTTTGGAAGAACCACCGCGTCCACAAAGGCCGAATCTATTGTGTGGAAGTTCTTTACCATTCCACCCGGGCAGAAGAAGGTAAATGCTACAAAAGTCACCTCCCACATTTGCCAAAGAGTTTATCTAGAGGAAGTAGTGAAAAAAAGTATTCCTGTGGTACTGCGTCGATGTATATACATCTGAAGACCATACATCCTGTGTGCTTTGGAGAGCAGTCTGTAGAAGCAGTTTGTGCTGCACAATGGAATCATCATTGCTAATTTATTTTTGTTTTGTTTGATGGAATGAAAAATAATTCCTGCAGTTTCCTGTTTTTTAATATAGAAAATGGTTCAGAAAAATAAAAAAGAGATAAAAGAAAAAAGAGATTTGAAGGAATTATGCACATTATATTGTATGCACACATGTGTTTGTGCCTAAGCCATTTTATAAGAATACCACTAGTAACTGGAATGATGATAGTGCTGCAAACAGAGTGAATACTTCATTCATAAGGGCTTACATATTGGTGGAATGATAGGATAAATAGATACTGGTAGATAAGTGATTAAAGAAGTGCATAGGATAGACTGGACAATTCCTACACTATATAAGTACTCATTTGGTATTTAGACGAGTGTATTAAATATATCTAGCTAGTTAGTTTTAAAATACTGTGCATCACCCACAGAGTATTGCACAAAACCGGCCCAACCATCCTAAAAAACAGAATCAATTTCTACGTACCAAATAGAAATCTTCGCTCCCAATTCACAGCAAGAGCGATAACTACTCGAATAAAGAAGGTTAGGACGGGTGGCCGTGCCTTCTCACACTTAGCTGCAAACCTGTGGAACAATTTACCGACAGATCTGAGACTTACTGATGACTACCTGACTTTTAGGAAAAAAATTAAAACCATACTGTTCCCTAACACTCACTTAAATAACCATCGACCAGTGCTAGCTCTCTTTACATTGTCTATTTTAGCGCCATGATATCCTTTTAGGATGAATGCTAGCGCTTTAAAAATACTTTTACCATTACCATTACCATTAGAGATCTGTTTGAATAGTGCACAAAATATTGTAGCTGCACTTGTGTTACTAGCTAGGCCATTCCATAAGTTCATAACTAGTAACTACAGCAATTACAGTATTACAAACAGAGTATATAGGGAGCTTAAAAGTGCTTAGGTATTCGTGGAGTAATAGAATAAATAGATAGAGGTGGGTGAGTGGCTGAATGGAAAAGTGCATGGAATAAAGAGAAGGATTCCTAGACAAAAAAACACCCCAAAAAAACACTGAAATAAGGTTTCTTGAAAGCACAGAGATATCTCTCCAAAGATGCTCCAACAAGAATGATTTAAAATGGGTGGGTTCCTTCAATCGTTACAATGGGAAATGTTATGAACCAATCAAATATTTTTTTTCAGGTTACATGGGACCCTATAACAGAGGGATTCCAACATTGCATAGGTATTAACTGGGTATTTAGAAGAGTGTATTAATAGTATGTAGCTTGTTACAGGTCTGCATGCATAGTATTTAAAGACATTCTCCTGTACTAGGGTTAGTGGCTAGGCCAATCCTTAACTATATGACTAATAATTAGAATAATTTCAGTACTGCAAAAGGAGTGCAAGGTAAAGTTATAAATGTTTAGGGATTGGGAAAGTGGTAGGATACATACATAAGCTGGATGGGTGAATTGACAAGTGCATGGGACAAGCAGAAGGTTTCCTAGACTGCATAGGTACTGAGTATTTAAAAGACTGTATCAATACTATGTAGCTGATTAGAGGTCTGCCTACATAGTGCAGAGAATATTGTAGCTATACAAGTTTTTCTGTTTAGGTCATTCCTTAGGTACATGACTGGTTAATAGAATAATTAAACTGTTGTAAAGAGAATGCATGCTGAATTTATAAGTGCTTAGGTTTTGGCAGACTGATAGGATACATAGATAGTGCTGAATGGGTAATTGAAGAAATGCATTAGATACACAGGGGGATTCCTAGATTGCATAGGTATTACTTTACTTACTAGTTGGTTAGAGATTTATATACGTAGTGCACAGCTGAATGTAGCAGTGCATTGATAGTGTTTGCATTACTTAATCTTACCTTGAGAGTAGTAAATATCAAAAAATGCTTAACAATTTTTTACTTGTTTTTTACAATTTAAATTTCTGAAAATGTTGTACTTTACAATTAGAATCTGTGAAAGAGAAGAAAAAATACAATATTATACATTTTTACAACACAACGTCGTTATAACATTATATAAATTATTTTGTTACCTTTTTTGCTGTTCTCTGAATATATTGAATTTCACTACAAACAGTGATTTCAATGTTACCCCTCACATAACAGCGGGCAAAAAAACAATCAATAAGATTGTTTTAAAACAAAACAAATCTGTGTCAAAAATAATTTACATATAGTCAACTATTTCTCAACATTCCATAAAAACAACATCCTCAATAACAAACCATATAATACAAATCACACATATATAAAATGCTTCTTTCTAAGAGACATTTCTTACTTCAATATGAAAGAACTAAAATAATAATTCAATGAACAATTCTTTATAACTTCCAGATACTGTAAATGATGTTCTTTAAAAATATATGCTGTGAGAATGTCCAAGAAAAAGACCTTAATTCAAATTAATACCTTTACTCTAGGCCAAATAGTATTCCTGAAATCCTTTAGACTTAAATTGGCCAATAGTAATCGTAATAATACATTTTAACATATTTCTATTAGGCCGAATTATGTTCTTAAAACTTTGGCTCTAAAAATAATAGGTAGAAATTTGGTAATTTGTTAGGCAAATGATGTTTAGAAACCAAATGTGCATCATTACAATATGTGCATCCTTTATTGCATTTTAAATAGACAGTGTAAAGTCCAGATGTTGTAGAAGGACCATTGTGGAAAAGAATTGCTACTGCTACAAAAGTTCTTCCTGATATTGATAGTTGACTTGCCAGCAAATGTTTCATTAAAGTTTCACATTTTCTTTCATCAGCTGTACAGCGTTGTATCATTAAAATTATATATTGTCCTCATCTTTGTATAAATAATGTTGATAACATTTCTGATTTGCATTGGCTACACCCCATGTTTTGATTTGCTGCTTTAACTAGTTTGTTGAAAGACACTGTTTTGCACTCTGGTAATGTCAAATATATAAATCTTTCATTGTGTTTGTTAGTGCTAGATGTAAACATACAATTTTCACATTTATGTTCCCATTTATAACGAAGGCCAAAAAGATTTTCAATTTCTATTCCTTCATTTTCCAATACTGCAAGTATATATATTAGAAATTCCTGAGCATCTTGTTGAATGTTCCGCGTAAATTGTGTAGAACCAGAACATATATCTAAAAGATTAGGAATATCAGAAACACTTTGTATTTTCCTTTTATCAGTTCTCAATTTTTCATATGTACAATGCAACAAGAAACAAAATATATTTTCACGATTCTGCATAATTTGCAGTTGCAAACCTTCTAGAAAAAGTAAAAACATTGACCACAACATTAGCATAGCAGTTGATACCTGAACTATTTTCTAAGTGATACCCGACAATTTCTTCAATAGTATCCTTTTACTTTTTCCTTGCAATCTCATCATCATGTTTTTTTTCCTTTTCTATAGCTTCACTACAGATATTCTAATATCTTCTTTTTTGACCTACCACATGCTTTTCATATACAGGATATTCACCTAAATTGGGAGCATACATTCTTCTTAACCGATTGTACTCTTTTACACAGTTTACATCTGCACTAATCTTTCCCTCATCAAAATCAATCAAATACAATCCACATAAAGTTCTGACACGGACAAAGCAACATATGCCATACCCTCTTTAAAAACGGTATTTCCAATATTCACCAAAGCATTATCTACACTTAAACCTTGAGATTTATTAATAGTCACTGCATATGCCAGAGAAAGAGGAAACTGTTTTCTAACTGAACAACAAACAATTTGTTTTATTTCTTCAATGTGTTTAAATTAGATTTTCAAAAATTCAATTCCATCTCTATTTTGATAACTAACAAAATCAACAACTTTACCCATTGCGCCATTTACCTTTTTCCACATCTAAATTACGCCGTCAAATGACCCTACAGTTTACACATGGATATAAATTATTTTCTAAACCAGCAGTTTTAGATATAGATTTTTCTAAAGAATCCTTTTTTATTTTAGATTTTTCCATCAAAATAATAGTGATTCCTTCATGCTCTATTTTATCAATGGCTTCCATTATTATTATTTGTTCATTTTGCAGCTTCAATAGTTCTAAATTGAATATAGAACGCTCACGCAGTGTTGGCATTAAGCAGATTATAGATTTATTTTCTGCAATTTGTTTTTTTCAGGAACTATGCTTTCATTTGGAAACAAGTTTGAAAGAAGTCGACTTTGCAAAGCTTATTAGCTATGTTCTATCAATACTCCAATTCTTATATCTTGAAGAATAGTTCCATAATCAACATCATTTGCCTGTCGCATATTTTTTATGAGTTCTTTGAATTCAAAATATGACCAAATGGTAACGTTTCTAACACTTCCCAAAAACTTTCTGGTGTCTTCATGCACAAGTGTTTCAAATACTGGTCCTTTTACGGTAGTGAGTTGCAGTAGATCTCCAAAATTTATCACATGTTTTCCTCCAAATAAGACATCGTATTCTGTCTTTAGGAATTTGCTGCATTCTTAAATGCACAAGGGAATGATTAAGTTCGAGACCATGCTCACCTTATCAATAATTAGAAGTTTCATTTTCTTTAACACTCTTGAAACATCATAACAGGCTTCTCTAGATAGCTTGGGATATTCCAATTTGTATTCATGCTCTACTGGTAGCATTAGTAAACGATGTAATCTTATACCTTTAATGTTGAGTGCTGCAAACCCAGTTGGAGCAGTTACAACACAAGACAAATGTGAGTCAGTTTTTTCTGTAGATAACTGGTCAATACTTTAATGTAGAAGCTTTTACCTGTTCCAGTTTGACCACTGACATACATTCGGATAGGTTGAAATTATATGCATGTGCATTCTTTCTTTTCATGAAGACATCCATGGTCAATCTGTTGTCTCACTTGCTGATATATTTCTTTTTGTTCAAAATTTAGTTCTTCCAAGTTTCTTAAGTCCATAATATCTTCTTGAGCTTGATGCATTGCTGTTTCCCTTCATTCATCGTGATTGCCACTTCATTTTCAAGAATTGGTTCTCCTAGTGGATCTTGACTCAGGGAAGCACAACTTTGACTGTCTTGAGAACTGTCTCTCGCAATCTCAGCTGCAATAGTAGCTTCTTGATCATTTTCATCATTAAACATTTTCAGATAATTTGCAAAAACTGTACATTCTGGGGTCCATTCCGAATCGGGAAAAAAAACGTCCGTACGATTTGTATCCAGAGCCCTCTCCGTACAAATCGTACCCGTCCGTCCGAGTCGCGAAGTACGATCCGTATTCCGTGAATCCGTCCAAATCGTTGCGATCCGTACGTATTGCAAGGCTGAAACCGTGAACCGTACATCTTGTACACATACCGTACGACTCGTACACATGCCGTATGACCCGACTAGTACGATCCAGACCGGGGTATGAGGACACAATTCATACGGTCCACGTCAGGTAAGGATGAGTCGTACGGAAAAGCACACAAACACATACACACTGTACGGTCCGTACACCCCATGATCGCAGGGGTACGCACCGTACCCCTGCGATCTTGGGGTGTACGAGCTGTACCCCCATTGTATGATTGGTGTACGATCGGTGTATGAGCCGTACCCCATGTACTATTTGTGTATGAGCCGTACCCCCATTGTACGATCAGTGTACGAGCCGTACCCCCATTGTACGATCGGTGTACGATCGGTGTACGAGCCGTACCCCATGTACGATCGGTGTACGAGCCATACTCCATGTACGATCTGGGTACGAGCAGTACCCCCATCGTACATGGGGTACGGCTCATACACCGATCGTACAATGGGGGTACGGCTCGTACACCGATCGTACATGGGGTACGGCTCGTACACTGATTGTACAATGGGGGTACGGCTCGTATATCGATCGTACATGGGGTACGGCTCGTACACCAATTGTACACTGATCGCACAATGGAGTACGGCTCGTACACCCTGCGATCATGGGGGGTATGCACCGTACCCAGGGGGCCGTTCCGTACCTGTTTCGGCACGAACTCTGCTTTTACAGCTGTTTTCAGCTCCCGTAGAAAAAGGGTCGTACGGTGCGTACCCCACACGTATCGTACTTGCTGGGTCGTAAAATCCAGCCGCGAACCATACAGATGTCACGTACAGCGGGTTTCGAGGGAGAATCGTACGGAGATTAGAGTCGTACGGTGTCTTGTACGACTCGTACAGAGTAGGGCTCCTGGTATGAATCGTACTTCGTTGTACGTACTGGGATGTTGCAGGGTATGATTCGTACTGGAAAAACACTCCAAACGGCTATTCGGAGTGGTTTTTCCCGAATCGGAATCGACCCCTCTATGATATCTTTACAAGTATTGAAGGAATCTTCATAGCTCTGAAAATCTCCAAGTAATTCCAGTTCTGCGCGCCATGGTTTGAAGAGTTGCAAATGTGCAAAATAGTAAAATTCCCCTTTATCTTGAGTATCACAACTCAGTTTTCTGTGATTAATCAAATTTCCTTTCCTTTGTTTCACTAAACATCCTTCGGAGCCAATCACTGCATATTTTCCATCATTTATGTTTTCTGTAGTGTTCCGTTTAAAAGTGTAACATTGCATTACTTCATAAAGACATATGTTCTCAAGATGATGACTTCTATTTGGATAATATGTGTCCAACATGTTTGTTTTGACAATATCTGTACTTTCCATTTCTTTTTCTGCAAAATATATTCAATTTATTGTACAGATTTAAGTACTCGATTTCGCATTGCAGCAAGACCTAGACTCACCCAAATGATTCTTCTAGATTTTGAGTATAAACTTGCAGATGATAACCGATCTGAGCATTCATATGCTCTAATTTCTCAATGAGATACTATCTTTAAACTAAAACTGTACAATTTCTCACTGAGACTCTTTTCATGAGAAATTTCCTCCCATTTCTTTCAACTTCCTCTTTTCTTATTTTGTTATATAAGATGTCACATACCGGGCAACAGCAATGGAATTATCCACAACATACTGGATATCAATATTAGCATTTCACATTGAGGGAATACAAGGTTTATAATCATTGACATACTCTGATTCTTCAGTTCTTCTCAAATTGTATGTTTTTTAGGAGATTTTCTAGTAATGGTGTGTCTCACAGCTGACATGAAACTGTTTACTCTTCCTTCGGATATTACTGGACGTGGAAATCCAAAACAACATTTGGTATAAAACTTTTCCTTAGACTTGTCAACAATATTTGCCACATCAATGACTTAGGAATTATAAGACTTGTTGAATTAAGATGTTTTCTTCTGTTCTTTTTGGTACAGCACATGTGACATATTCTTCAATAAAAGACAAAACAGTGTTATCCAAATCAGTTCCAAATTTGGGTGGATCCTTGATCCAAAACAGCATATGTATATGAGGAGCACCTCTAGCTTTATACTCCTTTCTCCAAAAGACATCCACAACTTCTCCAAGAGGAAGATTCTTTTTATTGCAGATAAAAGACATCATAGCTTCAAACCTATGATTGAAATATCTACATACATAAACAGGATTAAAAGAGCACAATTCTCCAGGTGTCTTGTATTTAATTTTTTTATATTCAAATTTGATTCTCAAAGAAATTCAAGTAAATCATCCCAAGCGTTTTCATCACAGCTTACAGTAACAAACCACGTAGGAGTTCCTAAGTTCCTTAGCATACATTTAGGTTCTCCATGACGACAATACCAATACTCATTAGTACCACGCTGACATGCTATCAAATATATCAGCTGAGATTCTAAATGATCGTCTCTCAGATGTACTTTATCCATAAATTACTTTGCAGAAACATTTTGAAGATTTACTCCTGTTTTTAATATGTGGCTAGCTACATATGAAAGTCCAGACAAGTTACTCTCAAACAAAAGATGAAATATATATGGGATACATTGTCGAAATCAAGGATCTTCTGCATACAATCTTGTTGTCGGATATGCAGATGCAGGAATCGGCACTGATGGTTCATCATATCGTCCACTTTTTCCAGTTGGGAACATCTGCGTAAAACAACGAGCTTCCAAACTTTTTTCCCATACACTCATGAGAGTCCCCTTTGTTTTCTTCATTTGGAATAATTCAATTATATTCCTCATCATTTCTTTTGAATGAAGTGGATGTATACTATAATGTTCATAGATTTCTTCACTTTTGGACATGTCCACTTTTTCAATTTGACCACTTGATGTTTCACTATCATCTCCCAAAAGTATTTATTCTTCTTCCACGTACACATTTTTGTTGTAATCATTGTTTTTTATCAGATATATTGTTGCCTTTTGCACTTTCCTAACATCCACTAATTCTTGCCGGATTTTCTTACTCTTAGTAGGAACACCATTAACTAGAATAACTAGTGGTTCACTTTCTACATTCTATACACCAATAGTTTCAATATTTTTCTTTACATCTAGAGGTACCTATACAAATCTTCATTTAAATCCTCTCTGTAGATCTGTAGGAGGCAATTTACCTGTTTTAGGCTCCATACGAACAATAGCTTGAAATGGGTGCACACATTGAATCAGAATAGACTCATACGTATTTAAATATATCAGTTCTGGAGGAATAGTTACCAGCTCTAGATTATTATGGACAGCTCTAGCAGGCGTTTTATTCTTGTCTAATTTGTTATAACAATATTTACAAATACACTGATCTGAACCCAAATCAAAGCAATCCTCTACCGAACTATAAGTTCCAAATTCCTTCAACTTATCAGTATTTTCTCTTTCACATTTTAAATATAGATCAACAGTCCTAGTCTGATTTTTATAGTGAGTTTGTCGGCAAGAAATGAAAGAATAATTTAGCCTTTCACCTGAAATCACCTTAAACTTTGTAATTAGTTTTTCCATTTTTTTTGTAGTAGTATGTCCCACATTCTCTTCAACATTGTCTTCTATTAATGTGTCAGTTTCTGCACTCTCTTGTTCAGGACCAAAGTAACGAAACTCGATTTAATCACAAACCTTCTTTACATCTGATACTGACCCATAGAAAAGAGCACTATTCAACTCATTTAAAATTATTGCTGGACTTTTCGTGTAATAGATATCTTCTGACTAACTTCCGCATTTGAGAATGACGTACTGCTAACATTCTGAAATGATGAAAAAAACTTTGACATACTTTCCTAGAAAGATAAGCCAGGGAACGACCTTGTAAACCAGGTTTTTTCTCACTCTTAATCTTTTTTTTACATTTGTTTTACAATACTCTCATAAGAAATTGCGTAAAATATCAATAGATTCCTGTCGTAAACTACAAATACTACTGCATTCCCAAGTATACACTGGGGCTTTAGGATGTCTCCCTAGAACTTCATCAGCTATTAGTTCTTCTATAGTTCAAGAAACCATCTTCTCTTTCTCATTAGGACAACCATTTTTAACCTCATAAGCTCGACCACTGGCATCAACTGCATGCAATAAAGTATTGGTCTGAAAATAATTCTCTTTATTAAAGAACGGCTCTGAACTTTTACTGTGTTTCCATTCACCCCAAAAAATATCACAAAAATTAGTCCTGTTTATTACTCTTTTGGTCTTACTTTTGGCCTTCATAAAATTGTTTGGTATATCTAGTGTTTGAATTCTGTTTAAAACTAAAATGAATAATTTCATTTTTATTTCAAGAACCTTCTCAACAATAATTTCAATAAGTTTTTTCTTTCTATAAAATGCTGCTCTTTTTTTTATATGTTCACATCTTTTGACAAGTTAAAGACAACTCTTTGTAAAACATCATTTTTCTTATTTCTTGATACTGACTCTGCCGCCTTTTACCATACATTGTGTCTTTTGAATGTCATTTCTCATTTTTTACAATTTTGCTCTTCATTTTTGTTGTTTTTGTTGAGGCATTCTTTATAGTTTCCACTATCGGCACACTATTTCTAGACTTTGCAAGTTTTTTAATACATTATTTTGTTCTTTTACAGCAGGACTTTTTCTTTTTTCCAACATGCCGTTGTTCATCCAATACTTGCTGTTGAGTTTTTTTTCAAATAATAGTCCTATTTGTGTTTTTTTCTCTTTTCTGTTTTTCTAGCCCTAATAAGTTTCTTTTAATGATGAACAATATCTGAAAAAATATATGATATTATTCAAAAAAATCTATAAAATATAATATTCTATCACTAAGCAAACACATTCTACATGAAAAACAATTAAACACTCCCTTTACATATCACATTTAATATAATAAAGTCCACGTCTACTGATTAAATAATAATTAAAATGAATAAGTGCAATACAAATGCATAGACTATAAATGACTACCTAGAGTACTACTAGTTCACATCAAAGTAACTTTATAAGTACTTATGTTTAAGCAGAGTTATTTCATTATGACATTCTTCTGTCAAGATGATCGCAGGAGTGCACACAGGCTCACAGTGTGATTCAACAGAAACATGACTAATCCCTGCACCTCTATAAGACTGACTCACTAATCTGCAAAAAGTAGACCACATACACTGTGCACATTTGACTGTACCACTGCTTGTCTGAATGCCTGACTCATTGTCCAAGTGCATAAAGAGAGACTGTGTTCTATTACTGCTAATAGTTATCATCAGGATACGTTTATAAGCAGTGATGTGTCACCAAAGAGATTAAATAACCACATGCTTCTCTCAGAATGGTTGTACAAGTTGACACAGACTCACAGTGTGATTCTAGACAGGCAAGACTATTCCCTGGACTTTAGCAGGAGAGACTCATTAGTCTGGAAGGGGTTAGGTGACTGCGTACATTTTACACATTTGACTGTACCACTGCTTATCTGAATACCTGAATCATTCTGCAAATGCATAAGCAGTGATTGGGTTCTGATACTACTAATAGTCGACAACAGGATAAGTTTTCAAGCAGTGATGTGTCAGCAAAAAGAATAAATAACCACTCCCTACTGTCAGAATGGTGGTACAAGTGGACACAGACTCACAGTGTGATTCTAGACAAGCAAGACTATTCCCTGGACTTTAGCAGGAGAGACTCATTAGTCTGGAAGGGGTTAGGTGACCCCATACATTCTACACATTTGACTGTACCAATGCTTATCTGAATTCCTGAATCATTCTGTAAATGCATAAGCAGTGACTGGGTTCTGATACTACTAATAGTTGACAACAGGATATGTTTTTAAGCAGTGATGTGTCAGCAAAGAGATTAAATAACCACATGCTTCTGTCAGAATGGTTGTACAAGTGGACACATACTCACAGTTCGATTCTAGAAAGCAAGACTATTCCCTAGACTTTAGCAGGAGAGACCTGGTCAGAACCAGTCGCTCCACCTCGCTCCTGAGCCACCTGGTGTTCGTGGCTGCCTGGTGTCCACATTGCTCCCTCCTGGGCTGCCTGGTATCGTTGTGCTCATTGCTGCGCCTGCTAGGGCAAATAAGTTGTTTTGATTTGCCTATTTCATCATATAATATTGTGCTCATTGCTGCGCCTGGCATTGCAAATAAGTTGTTTTGATTTGCCCATTTCATTATATAATATTGCTCCGCTTTGCCTGGTATCCCCGCTTTGGGTGTCTGTGCCAGATTGTGCCCCCGATCCCGTCCTGCATTGTTTTTGTGCCATTTGTTGCGCCTCTCCTGCTCCCCCACGGCTCCTCCCCCGTAGCCCTCCGGCATCCCCAGACCCCGCAACCCCACTCCCGCCTCCCAGCTGCTCCTCCCTCCCACTGAAACACATAAGGAAAGGAACGTGCATTAAGGAGCTGTGACCATCCTGACCTGGTCAGAACCGGTCGCTCCACCTCGCTCCTGAGCCGCCTGGTGTCCGTGGCTGCCTGGTGTCCACATTGCTCCCTCTGGGCTGCCTGGTATCGTTGTGCTCATTGCTGCGCCTGCTATTGCAAATAAGTTGTTTAGATTTGCCTATTTCGTCATATAATATTGTGCTCAGTGCTGCGCCTGCCATTGCGAATGAGTTGTTTTGATTTGCCCATTTCATTATATAATATTGCTCCGCTTTGCCTGGTATCGCCGCTTTGGGTGTCTGTGCCAGATTGTGCCCCCCGATCCCGTCCTGCATTGTTTTTGTGCTATTTGTTGTGCCTCTCCTGCTCCCCCATGGCCCCTCCCCCGTAGCCCTCCGGCATCCCCAGACCTCGCAACCCCGCTCCCGCCTCCCAGCTGCTCCTCTCTCGCTCCGCCCCCTCCACGATCCACTTATGACAGATGCACTTAAGCGCAGCGTTCATGCGCAGCGGTCACGCCCCATGCGCGCCGAAGGTGCGCCAAAGGTAAGCCAGTCTACGCCCATCCGCGCCTGGACCGCGCCCAGCTCCTGACCCCCTGGCCCCCGCCAAACCAACTCCACCCGCCTAACTTACGACGCCGCAACCCTCTCTGCACTCAACACCGACCGACTCCCCAACTGCCACCAAGCCGCCCCAGGACGCACCCATGGACCCTTCAACTGTCGATCCTGCAAGTTCTGCTGCATCAAGACCTACACTATGTCCACTAACGCCAAACAGAGCTCCGACAATAACCACCTGAAATGCATCCTGCTCAACACCCGCTCGGTCCACAGACACACCGTTGAACTATGGAACCTACTGGACACCACAACGCCGGACGTCGCCTTTCTTACAGAAACCTGGATGAATACCGCATCAGCGCCCGACATCGCCATAGCCATCCCGGACGGCTACAAGATCATCCGAAAGGACCGCATCAACCGAACAGGAGGAGGCATCGCCATAGTCCACAAGAACACCATCCGCCTCACAACCAGCTCCGACGGCACCTTCACCGCCGCCAAACACCTCCACTTCCAGATACACACCGACCCCAAGACCACACTAAGAGGCACCCTCATCTACAGACCACCAGGACCCCGCACACAATTCAGCGAAGAGATCACTGACTTTATCAGCCCACACGCCCTCCCCTCCGAGGACTACATTCTCCTAGGGGACCTCAACTTCCACCTGGAAAAGAATAACGACAGCAACACCACCACCCTGCTGGACAACCTCGCCAATCTCGGACTCATACAACTGGTAAACACCCCCACCCACCACGCCGGACACACGCTCGACCCAATCTTCTCCAGCAAACACATCTCTTTCATTCACGCCACAGGACTCCACTGGACGGACCACAGCTGTATCCACTACAACTTCAGAAAGACCACCACCCTTCACCACCCACAACAAGTCCCACGCAGAAACTGGAACAAAATTACCACCGACCAGCTCACCACATTGCTAAACCAAAACCTTCCCGCCAAACCATCGGACCCAAACCAAGCAGTCATCAATCTCGCACAATGAATCACCCACTGTGCCAACGAATTAGCACCCTTGAAAAACCATCACAACAAACCAGGTAGCAAAAAAGTCTCCTGGTTCAATGACAACCTCAAGAACTCCAAAAAGAACTGCTGCACCCTCGAGAAAGCCTGGTGAAAAAACCCAACCACAGACAACATGACTTCCCTCAAGGACGCCACCCACAAACACCACCAGCTGATCCGATCCACCAAGAAATTAGCATTCAAGAATCGACTCGACAACAACGCCCACAACAGCAAGGAACTCTTCAGCATCGTCAAAGAGCTAACCAATCCCAGCGTCGGCTCTAACGACATCACTCCCTCTGAAGACCTCTGCAACTCTCTAGCCTCATTCTTCCACAGCAAAATCGCTGACATACATAACAGCTTTGGCGACCAGTCCACCCCCACAACAGCAAGGAACTCTTCAGCATCGTCAAAGAGCTAACCAATCCCAGCGTCGGCTCTAACGACATCACTCCCTCTGAAGACCTCTGCAACTCTCTAGCCTCATTCTTCCACAGCAAAATCGCTGACATACATAACAGCTTTGGCGACCAGTCCACCCCCCTCACAACCACTGAACTGAAGCCCCCCACCACCACACTTGGCGCCTGGGACACAATCAGCACCGAAGACACCATCCGCTTGATGAACTCCATTCACTCCGGATCACCAACCGACCCATGCCCCCACCACATCTTCAACAAGGCCGACTCCATCATCGCACCCAATCTCCGGGATATCATCAACTGCTCCCTCAACACTGCTATCTTCCCAGAAAGCTGGAAACATGCCAAACTCAGTGCTCTACTGAAGAAACCCACAGCAGACCCGACAGAACTTAAGAACTACTGCCCCATCTCGCTCCTCCCTTTCCCTGCCAAGGTCATAGAGAAGACCGTCAACAATCAGCTCACAGCCTTCCTCGAATCTAACGGCTCCCTCGACCCCTCACAGTCCGGCTTCTGAGCCAAACACAGCACCGAGACCGCCCTCATCGCAGCCACAGACGACATCCGAACACTTCTCGACAACGGGGAAAAAGCTGCCCTCATCCTCCTGGACCTCTCCGCAGCGTTTGACACGGTCTGTCATAGCACCCTTGTACAACGCCTCAGAAACGTCGGGATACAAAGAAAAGCACTGAACTGGATCATTTCGTTTCTCGCTGGAAGAACCCAGAGAGTCCACCTCCCCCCTTTCAGGTCAGAGGCCACCGAAGTCATCTGCGGCGTACCACAAGGATCATCGTTCAGCCCCACCCTCTTCAACGTCTACATGAGCCCCCTCGCATCCATCACACGCCAGCACAACCTCAACATCATCTCCTACGCCGACGACACTCAGCTGATCCTCCCCCTCACCAAAGACCCAAACACCGCTAAAACTAACCTACACGAAGGGATGAAAGACATTGCCGAGTGGATGAAGAACAGCCGCTTAAAACTGAATTCTGACAAGACGGAAGTCCTCATCCTAGGATCATCCCCCTCCGCATGGGACGACTCATGGTGGCCACCGGCCCTGAGCAGCGCACCCAAACCAACGGACCATGCTCGCAACCTGGGATTCATTCTAGACTCCTCCCTCTCGATGACCAGACAAGTCAACGCCGTCTCATCATCATGCTTTAACATCTTACGTATGCTCAGAAAGATCTTCTGCTGGATCCCCACCGAAACAAGAAAGACAGTCACCCAAGCACTTGTCACAAGCCGACTGGACTATGGAAACACCCTCTACGCCGGAACCACAGCCAAATTACAGAATAAACTCCAACGCATTCAGAACGCCTCCGCCCGACTCATCCTAGACATACCCCGCCACAATCACATATCCGGTCACCTGAGAGACCTTCACTGGCTCCCAGTCAACAAGAGAATAACGTTCCGTCTCCTCACCCACGCACACAAAGCCCTGCACAACCTGGGACCCAAATACCTCAACACGCTCTTGACCTTTTACACCCCCACCAGCCAACTACAATCATCCAATCAAGCCCTCGCCGCAATTCCACGCATCAGAAGAGCCACCATGGGAGGAAGATCCTTCTCCTACTTAGCGGCCAAAACCTGGAACTCTCTCCCCACCCCCCTCCGCCTTACACAGAACCATCTCTCCTTCAGAAAACAACTCAAAACTTGGCTATTTGATAAGTAACGCCCCCCCCCCTCAAACGCCTTGAGACCCTCTGGGTGAGTAGTGCGCTATACAAATTTTTGACTTGACTTGACTTGACTTGGAAGGGGATAGGTGGCCGCATGCATTCTACTCATTTGTCTTTAACAAAATCCATATTTTATGGACACCAAGCTGATGAAAATCTATAATTTATAGCAAGACCAGAGGCTAACATTGTTGCAAGTTTAAAGCTTCCCTAATTACAAGAAGCTGCCGAATCTACAGATTAAAAAAATAAAATCTCCTGAAAACTGCTTCCCTCAACCAAGTCGCACATTGCAAAATATCTTGAAAGGCACCTCCAAGTGAAAAAAGCTTTAGAAGCAGATGCTCTACTCACAGAATGTGCCCCAAACACACTTACACACGTGCAAAAAACGATGGATTTAGGCCCAGATCTCTGTACTGGGGTGAATGTATGACATTGTTCTGCCTTCTGTCCATCAACTGTTATTTTTGCATTTGTCACCCCAAGTGGGATGGGTATGCTCAGACGTGAGTCCCATGCTCGCCACACCACTGGAGTCAAGCTATCCTGGCTGAAGACGGCTGATAGCCAGAAACCGGTCCTAGGATGCTTGATTCCGGTCCAGGAAAGACATGGCTTGGGAGTTCGGGCTGGACTGTTTCCATGAGGGACAGGGTCAAGGCTGATTTGCATATGGCCATGTCTGAACTTGGGTGGTGTGGAGTGCAAAAAAACGATGGATTTAGGCCCATATCTCTGTACTGGGGTGAATGTATGACATTGTCCTGCATTCTGTCCATCAACTGTTATTTTTGCATTTGTCACCCCAAGTGGGATGGGTATGCTCAGACGAGAGACCCATGCTCTCCACACCACTGGAGTCAAGCTATCCTGGCTGAAGACGGCTGATAGCCAGAAACCGGTCCTAGGATGCTTGATTCCGGTCCAGGAAAGACATGGCTTGAGAGTTCGGGCTGGACTGTTTCCATGAGGTACAGGGTCAAGGCTGATTTGCATATGGCCTTGTCTGAACTGGGGTGGTGTGGAGTGCAACAACACAATGGATTTAGGCCCAGATCTCTGTACTGGGATGAATTTATGACATTGTTCTGCATTCTGTACATCAACTGTTATTTTTGCATTTGTCACCCCAAGTGGGATGGGTATGCTCAGATGTCAGACGTGAGTCCCATGCTCTCCACACCACTGGAGTCAAGCTATCCTGGCTGAAGACGGCTAATAGCCAGAAACCTGTCCTAGGATGCTTGATTCCGGTCCAGGAAAGACATGGCTTGGCAGTTCGGGCTGGACTGTTCCCATGAGGGACAGGGTCAAGGCTGATTTGCATATGGCCATGTCTGAACTGGGGTGGTTTGGAGTTCAAAAAAACGATGGATTTAGGCCCAGATCTCTGTACTGGGGTGAGTTTATGACATTGTTCTGCATTCTGCACATCAACTGTTATTTTTGAATTTGTCACCCCAAGTGGGATGGGTATGCTCAGACGTGAGTACCATGCTCTCCACACCACTGGAGTCAAGCTATCCTGGCTGAAGACGGCTGATAGCCAGAAACCGGTCCTAGGATGCTTGATTCCGGTCCAGGAAAGACATGGCTTGGTAGTTCGGGCTGGACTGTTCCCATGAGGGACAGGGTCAAGGCTGATTTGCATATGGCCATGTCTGAACTGGGATGGTGTGGAGTGCAAAAAAACGATGGATTTAGCCCCAGATCTCTGTACTGGGGTGAATGTATGACATTGTTTTGCATTCTGTACATCAACTGTTATTTTTGCATTTGTCACCCCAAGTGGGATGGTTATGCTCAGACGTGAGTCCCATGCTCGCCACACAGTGGAGTCAAGCTATCCTGGCTGAAGATGGCTGATAGCCAGAAACCGGTCCTAGGATGCTTGATTCCGGTCCAGGAAAGACATGGCTTGGCAGTTCGGGCTGGACTGTTCCCATGAGGGACAGGGTCAAGGCTGATTTGCATA
Source organism: Lissotriton vulgaris (assembly GCF_964263255.1). Classification (NCBI taxonomy): domain Eukaryota; kingdom Metazoa; phylum Chordata; class Amphibia; order Caudata; family Salamandridae; genus Lissotriton; species Lissotriton vulgaris. Next base: position 36,555 of record NW_028247856.1, read on the forward strand.
TGGCCATGTCTGAACTGGGCTGGTGTGGAGTGCAAAAAAACGATGGATTTAGGCCCAGATCTCTGTACTGGGGTGAATGTATGACATTGTTTTGCATTCTGTCCATCAACTGTTATTTTTGCATTTGTCACCCCAAGTGGGATGGGTATGCTCAGACTTGAGTCCCATGCTCGCCACACCACTGGAGTCAAGCTATCCTGGCTGTTGACGGCTGATAGCCAGAAATCGGTCCTAGGGTGCTTGATTCCGGTCCAGGAAAGACATGGCTTGGTAGTTCGGGCTGGACTGTTCCCATGAGGGACAGGGTCAAGGCTGATTTGCATATGGCCATGTCTGAACTGGGGTGGTGTGGAGTGCAAAAACACAATAGATTTAGGCCCTGATCTCTGTGCTGGGGTGAATTTATGACATTGTTCTGCATTCTGTACATCAACTGTTATTTTTGCATTTGTCACCCCAAGTGGGATGGGTATGCTCAGACGTGAGCCCCATGCTCTCCACACAACTGGAGTCAAGCTATCCTGGCTGAAGACGGCTGATAGCCAGAAACCGGTCCTAGGATGCTTGATTCCGGTCCAGGAAAGACATGGCTTGGTAGTTCGGGCTGGACTGTTCCCATGAGGGACAGGGTCAAGGCTGATTTGCATATGGCCATGTCTGAACTGGGATGGTGTGGAGTGCAAAATAACGATGGATTTAGCCCCAGATCTCTGTACTGGGGTGAATGTATGACATTGTTTTGCATTCTGTACATCAACTGTTATTTTTGCATTTGTCACCCCAAGTGGGATGGTTATGCTCAGACGTGAGTCCCATGCTCGCCACACAGTGGAGTCCAGCTATCCTGGCTGAAGATGGCTGATAGCCAGAAACCGGTCCTAGGATGCTTGATTCCGGTCCAGGAAAGACATGGCTTGGCAGTTCGGGCTGGACTGTTCCCATGAGGGACAGGGTCAAGGCTGATTTGCATATGGCCATGTCTGAACTGGGATGGCGTGGAGTGCAAAAAAACGATGGATTTTGGCCCAGATCTCTGTACTGGGGTGAATGTATGACATTGTTTTGCATTCTGTCCATCAACTGTTATTTTTGCATTTGTCACCCCAAGTGGGATGGGTATGCTCAGATGTCAGACGTGAGTCCCATGCTCTCCACACCACTGGAGTCAAGCTATCCTGGCTGAAGACGGCTGATAGCCAGAAACCTGTCCTAGGATGCTTGATTCCGGTCCAGGAAAGACATGGCTTGGCAGTTCGGGCTGGACTGTTCCCATGAGGGACAGGGTCAAGGCTGATTTGCATATGGCCATGTCCGAACTGGGGTGGTTTGGAGTTCAAAAAAACGATGGATTTAGGCCCAGATCTCTGTACTGGGGTGAGTTTATGACATTGTTCTGCATTCTGCACATCAACTGTTATTTTTGAATTTGTCACCCCAAGTGGGATGGGTATGCTCAGACGTGAGTACCATGCTCTCCACACCACTGGAGTCAAGCTATCCTGGCTGAAGACGGCTGATAGCCAGAAACCGATCCTAGGATGCTTGATTCCGGTCCAGGAAAGACATGGCTTGGTAGTTCGGGCTGGACTGTTCCCATGAGGGACAGGGTCAAGGCTGATTTGCATATGGCCATGTCTGAACTGGGATGGTGTGGAGTGCAAAAAAACGATGGATTTAGCCCCAGATCTCTGTACTGGGGTGAATGTATGACATTGTTTTGCATTCTGTACATCAACTGTTATTTTTGCATTTGTCACCCCAAGTGGGATGGTTATGCTCAGACGTGAGTCCCATGCTCGCCACACAGTGGAGTCAAGCTATCCTGGCTGAAGATGGCTGATAGCCAGAAACCGGTCCTAGGATGCTTGATTCCGGTCCAGGAAAGACATGGCTTGGCAGTTCGGGCTGGACTGTTCCCATGAGGGACAGGGTCAAGGCTGATTTGCATATGGCCATGTCTGAACTGGGATGGCGTGGAGTGCAAAAAAACGATGGATTTAGGCCCAGATCTCTGTACTGGGGTGAATGTATGACATTGTTTTGCATTCTGTCCATCAACTGTTATTTTTGCATTTGTCACCCCAAGTGGGATGGGTATGCTCAGACTTGAGTCCCATGCTCGCCACACCACTGGAGTCAAGCTATCCTGGCTGTTGACGGCTGATAGCCAGAAATCGGTCCTAGGGTGCTTGATTCTGGTCCAGGAAAGACATGGCTTGGTAGTTCGGGCTGGACTGTTCCCATGAGGGACAGGGTCAAGGCTGATTTGCATATGGCCATGTCTGAACTGGGGTGGTGTGGAGTGCAAAAACACAATAGATTTAGGCCCTGATCTCTGTGCTGGGGTGAATTTATGACATTGTTCTGCATTCTGTACATCAACTGTTATTTTTGCATTCGTCACCCCAAGTGGGATGGGTATGCTCAGACGTGAGCCCCATGCTCTCCACACAACTGGAGTCAAGCTATCCTGGCTGAAGACGGCTGATAGCCAGAAACCGGTCCTAGGATGCTTGATTCCGGTCCAGGAAAGACATGGCTTGTCAGTTCGGGCTGGACTGTTCCCATGAGGGACTGGGTCAAGGCTGATTTGCATATGGCCATGTCTGAACTGGGGTGGTGTGGAGTGCAAAAAAATGATGGATTTAGGCCCAGATCTCTGTACTGGGGTGAATGTATGACATTGCTCTCCATTCTGTCCATCAACTGTTATTTTTGCATTCGTCACCCCAAGTGGGATGGGTATGCTCAGAGGTGAGCCCCATGCTCTCCACACCACTGGAGTCAAGCTATCCTGGATGAAGATAGCTGATAGCCAGAAACCAGTCCTAGGATGCTTGATTCCGGTCCAGGAAAGGCATGGCTTGGCAGTTCGGGCTGGACTGTTCCCATGAGGGACAAGGTCAAGGCTGATTTGCATATGGCCATGTCTGAACTGGGGTGGTGTGGAGTGCAAAAAAACGATGGATTTAGGCCCAGATCTCTGTACTGGGGTGAATGTATGACATTGTTCTGCTTTCTGTCCATCAACGGTTATTTTTGCATTCGTCACCCCAAGTGGGATGGGTATGCTCAGACGTGAGTCCCATGCTCTCCACACCCCTGGATTCAAGCTATCCTGGCTGAAGGCGGCTGATAGCCAGAAACCGGTCCTAGGATGCTTGATTCCGGTCCAGGAAACACATGGCTTGGCAGTTCGGCTGGACTGTTCCCATGAGGGACAGGGTCAAGGCTGATTTGCATATGGCCATGTCTGAACTGGGGTGGTGTGGAGTGCAAAAAAACGATGGTTTTAGGCCCAGATCTCTGTACTGGGGTGAATGTATGACATTGTTCTGCATTCTGTCCATCAACTGTTATTTTTGCAAGTTAACATGACCCAGCACATTAAGTCCTTCTTCAATTTAATGACTTCCTTTCTGGAAGCATCCTGCACTGTCCTTCACAAGTGCACCGGCCCACAAGGCAATCTCAGACCCCGTGTATGAAACATGAGCGTATCACTGCATATCCTCTAATGACCCACCGCAAGCCCCCAAACTCAAGTCTCTGCTTGCGTATGGACATGCGCCCAACATCCCCTCAAGCAGAACCTGTCACTAAATGTCATTGCATTTCAAAACTACATGATGGTAAGCAGAATATATATGATTAGAACAATACTAGATAGGGTGATTCAATGGAAATGAAAACTCAGAACCACAGAACTATCGAAACAGAACTATGTGCATAAGACTCCTGTTAGTAAAAACTAACTGAATTCACACCAAACTAAAATAAGAATGATACTCAGTCTGTCTCCATACATCATACAACATTTATAAATACTCTTGCTAATCCATTACAAAACTATCACTTAAAACTTAACTAAACACAGAGCTGCTAAAGGTTAGTTATCTGATCATGCAGCAGCAAAAAAGAAGGCAGAGAAAGGGGTGTTTGCCTGTTTTATAGCGATTGAATTATTTGTGTTCAATGCTCTTAGTTTTAAAGGAGCTGCTGTGTGGTGGCATTAAAGGCGTTATGCATTAATGTAAGCTTCTGGTCATGTCATAAATTCTTAGCAAGTCAGAGAAACTCCATAAAGGAAGTCAGAAAGGACAACAAGAAATCAATTAGGAAAACTGTAGCATTTAAGAAGCTAAGTTAAGAGTCTTCTATGGGGCATAGACCCTCTCAAAGTCACTAAGCAAGCAATGACTCAAGGAAAGAGGAAACCATGGACAATTGTCTGCAAGAATCTGCATAGGGACGGTGAGAAATCAGTGAAGCATCTGCAAGGGAATCTTGAAAGGATCAGCAAAGAGACCTGAGTAACAGTCGAAGGGAACTGCATGTTTTAACATACGAAGTCCATTGGGTGACCCCCCTCTGTAGTCTAGTTCCTATATTCCCAATAGGCTCTGCGCATTGGAATAATATATCCTATAGATTTGACGTAGGACTTATGTCTACTTGGTCTCTATTGAATATATTAGACTTAATTGTGAGTGCCAGCTAGTTCAGAGGTCACTAGAAACTTTCTCAAATAAACAAGAAGGTATTAGTTGCTGACAACCGCATGAACATGAAAACTTTGTTCCCCCAAGAATAAATGTATCGTCAGAGTTGTGGAAACAACAGATAGATATTTTACCCAGTCAATCATGCATGCTTCGTTTTATCAGAGGTGCAGAGAAAATAGAGAGACAGGCATTTTTTAATAAAAGGGTTTTATTGAACAGTCTTCTTTCTCATGCAAGTAAAGTGAACTGTTACAATCTTAATGCAGGCTGCAAAGTATAATGCTTACAGCATGAAGAGTATTATGAAATAATACTGTAAAAGCATTGTATGGTTTCTAAACCATAGATAAATACAAACATCAATAACAATGGCTAAAAGTACTAAACTGGTGCTTCTAAAATACGCCTTCCCCGATGTACCTAACCTAAGTCTAGTACGAGGGAAGAAGTAAGTGTGGTGTAGCCTAGGTTTAGTTTCTTTGCCAAGAATCTATCCAATATTTTTTCTCTTTAGGGTCTAAGCAGACCCTACCTTAGTTTAGAATGAAGAAGGTCTGGTATCTCTGTCTCGGGACTCGATTCCCCAACACCCCGCGAGGGGAGCTTGAAAACACTGGAGCTGGATTCTCAGCAAGAGAAAGGACAGCTTCTCGATCAGTGCATCAGCTGGAGGGTCGGCTTCCTTCGGCACTTGCTGTAGCGAGCTGCGTCGGGCAAGTAGATAGTCGAACTGCTCTGAATCACCGTGTCCTTGCTAGAGCAAGTGAAGGCATATTTATACCTTGAAGGTGCCTAGTTTGACGTAAAGTCAGGCATAATAACGTCAGTAAAGAACCTCATGGGAATGGTAGTTCTTTGTAAACTCCATGAGTTCTTGGACAATTCAATATTTAAGCAAGGGGATGTCCCTGACTGCTTAAGTCGATTTTCTAAGAAATCATTGTGGCTTGTTGGTACCGGTGGAAGTAGCCATGCCTGTATTTGGACTGCATGGGCTATGTCTAAATATGGGTATGATTTCTATGCCTATGTTGGGGCAATGTGATTTGTACCTATATGAGGACATGAATCAGGAAATTTCGCTCAGGTCCTAAATCACCATACAACACCTCCTCAATCACACCATCAGGGGTTAATTGAATTCCATGGACCATAACGCTGCAGCCTGCAACATTTCCAGTTTATCCTACATTGCATATGGAAACAACATATTTACCTAAAACATATGTAGATTGCAACTTTTGGACAACTTTTATTCAGTTAGCGCTCTGTTTCTCAGTGTAAATTCATCAAGCTACTGTTTCCCTATCTGTGTGCCTATTCTAAACTGACAATGCATGTTAGTACCTGGAAATAAGTCGATTTAGCAGAAAAATGAAATCAGCTTTATGCAGCATGGTGAAATGCAGGCCTACTTCTGGCTAGTTTAGCATTAACTTCAATGGTGCACATTTAACATGCATGTGCACATTTAAACACAAGTGAATATGGGCTTCTAATGCATCAAAGTTCATACCACATGTACATTTAAAAAAATAATAATACTCAATGGCAAGTATAACTGAGAACTACATTGAAACAAATATTTGGAATAATAATGCATACATTACATTAACCAATTATTTTTTCTAGTAGGATTGCATTCTACATACAGTTGAAAGTGTTTAATTACAGTTTTAAATCATCAAATGCTATTCACGGAAAGTAGCACACACATTTACAAAGTCACATTTCATCTCTATGGTAATACATTTTCTAGTAAGACATTTGGGTGAGTAAGTTCTATAAACCTACTGTGAAACCACTCTTTAATATATGTCAAGTGCAACACTTGCATTCATTTGTTAAATCATACATGAATGATATGCTGAATGCACTTTCATACCTTATGTTTCTCAAATGTCTGTGACATTTGCGACTGTAAAGGGTGGGCAATCTTTGACTGCAACAATCCTTTATCCGATGGTGAATCAAGAAATCACATCAATCTCTTATCAGGTGGACAAATCACATTGTCATTGTTTTCATAATATATCATCAGATGGAATCATCCAGTGATTTCATTTCATCATAGTCTCTGCTCTGCCTGTCCTCTAGTTCCATATCTGCTCTCTTTCTCTTTACTCCCTTCTTTGTTTGTACACATTTGTATACCTTCCAGATCACAATCAGGAACAATCCACAAAGAGCAATTATCACTAAGGGTTTAAGGATGCTTCCAACAATACCACTCCCAGGTTACCAAAACATCTGCCTATAGCAGAAGGTCCATTCCCTATTGCTTCCAAAGCACCTGTTGCTGTTGAAACTTTCAAACATTTTTTCATGTCAGTAATGTTGCTAATTCAGTTCTTTACTCTGGTCTGGAATGTGGGTACAATGTTGTTGAACTATTAGCATCCAGCAGACTCTGCCCTCTTTTGTGAGAAGGACATCGCAAATCGATTCTTCAAAACCATTGATTTAATGACAACCATATCTGTGTATATACTCCTACAGATGGAATCAAAGCACCAATAAGTTCTCCTACAACTTCTCTAGCACTAGCACCACTTTTTGTTCTCCCATTTTGTTTCCTTGCCAAATCATCAATTTTTCCCCCATGATTAATTTTTGGAAAGACTATCCCAATGTATCCTGTTCCATACCATCTTTTTGATAGTGTTAGAGCTGGGGGTCTCTAGTTGGCTGAGGTAGGTACCTTAGGTCAAATAGGGACCCTTGCTTCTAAGTCAGGAAAGGAAGAACACCTCTGCAGATAGCCCCTGCTCACCCCCTCGGTAGCTTGGCACGAGCAGCCAGGCTCATCTCCAAGGCAAATGTGCAAAGTTTTTGCAATTCCGCTCTCAATAACCCAATGATGACCCCACAAATGGACTCCACACGAGTTTCATAAAAAACAAGTATATGTTTATATAAAAAGATGTACGATGAGACCACACAATAAAAATCTAACACATGCATATTTGTAATATTTCACCTAGCCGGTTATTAGGCCAGCAATCCTTGTAGGTTCTTCCAGTATTAATGAGCAATTCTAAATGATCCATTGCAGTCCTACGCAGTTCATAATTCAAGAATCAGGCACTTCGTAATGGAAAAATAATGCAGTTCGTTATGCAACAATCAAGCAGTTCTTAATGCCAAAATAATGCAATTCGGAATACAACAATCAGGCAGTTTCTTATGCAAAAATAATGCAATGCGTAATGCAACAATCAGGTAGTTCGTTATGCTGAAATAAATGCAACGTGTAATGCAACAATGAGGCAGTTCATTATGCAGAAATAATGCAATGTGTAATGCAACAAGCAGGCAGTTCGCAATACCAATATTAAGTAATGCGAAATGCAACAATCAGGCAGTTTGTAATGACAAAATAATGTACTCCAGCACCAATCATGGTGCTCTAGAAGGTCTCTCTGCCACTCCTCCACACTCCAGCCCCGGTACTGCCACTCCTCGCAAGTACGGGCCGCAATACGGACTTCAGCGGAGGCTCGCACTGCAAAGTGAGGAAAAGCAGAGAGCGACTTGGGCCTCCGATGCGATGTCGTTGATCTTGGGCAGTGTAACACGGGTCTCCCGACAGGGATGGTTCGAGGCCCCTCCATGGCAAACACAGGCTCGGACCTGCAGCACAGCTCCTCTGGAGATGCCGGTCCAGGCTGATGGCAATGATGAGGGTCTTAGGCTGCAACAGGGCACACGCACACAGCGTCACTGAGACTCACTTAAGCTACAAGTGCCCATGATCACAGGGCAATCCTCAAAAATGTCTCAGCCTGCACAAAGCTCACACACACAGCATCGCTGAGACTCACTTGAGCTTTGGGTGTACACAATCACAGGGCAACCTTTACGAAGGTCTCAGGTTGTACTAAACACATGCACACATCGTCGCTGAGACTCACTTGAGCTTCGGGTGTACACGATCACAGGGCAATCCTCATGAAGGTCTCAGGTTGCACGAAGCACACTCACACAGCGTCGCTGAGACTCACTTGAGGTCCGGGTGCACACGATCACAGGGAAATCCTCAAAGAAGGTCTCAGCCTGTACAAAGCACATGCACACTGCGTCGCTGAGACACCTCTGGAAACTTTTGTGTTCCTCAGTTTCCACAAAAAGGAGCCAGCTCTCCTCAGGCCCTTGAGGACAAGTTACTTCAAGACACAACACACAGCAAAGTCTTTTCAAGCAGGGGGTCACAGCACATAGCAGAATCCCTTTGCCTCTCCTTGGTTAAATCAGCAACTGCAGGATAGTCTCTGAACACACAGCAAGGGTCAGTCCTTTCCTTCAGTCTCTTTAACTGTGTCTTCCTTGGCAGAGGTTCCTCTTGCCCACAAAGTAGTTTTATTCCTTTTCAGTCTTGATAAGTGCAAAGTCCAGGGATTTCAGCTCTCATAGATAAAACCCTAAATGTCTTTGAAGTCTTTGTGTTCAGGGGGCACTGACCCCTGTCCAAACCAGTTCTGGGTGTCTCCCTACCAGTGACACCTTCTTCCTTTGATAGTGGGGGTCTGAATCCTCAATCACTCAGCAGGTGATGGAGCCATTGTTTTATGGCAGCAGCCCAGGCCTCTTCAACTCCAGGAGCTCCTCCTCCCCCCTGCAGTCTAGATGCAGGTCAGCCTGTTGTTGTCTCAGCTCCTCCCCTTGGTCAAGACATTCCCCAGATCCTATCATTTTCAAATCCAGAGAGTCAATCCACAACCAGGCAGAGACACACGGAATTGTTAGAACACAAAAACCAGTCACTTCTAAAAGAGTGGTTTCTAAACACAGTGCAAAAAGCTCCTTCACAAAAAGATGTGTTATTAAATTGTGAGTTCAGGCACACTAAACTTCACCTCTCCAACTTAAGCCCATGGGAAGATAGGCTGGAATAATATTACACAGCCTTCCCCATTCTGTCCTTTGGACAAGATGGCCTTTGAACAGCGAAAAGCAAAATGGAGAGTATTTCACTGTCAGGACATGGTACACACCTCGGTACATGTCCTACCTTTCACATACACTGCACCCTGCCAAATGGGGTACCCTGGACCTACCACAGGGGTGTCTGATGTGCATAAAAAGAGAAGGGTAAGGCCTGAAAAGTGGGAGCACTTGTCAGGACAACAAGGCAGTTTAACAAACTGTGCACTGGCACTGCAGTGGCAGGCCTAAGTTCTCTCTTTAAGGCAAATGGTGTGGGTGGCACAATTAGTGCTGCAGGCCCACTAATAGCATTTGTGTTAACAGCCCTGGCACACATAGTGCACTTAACTAGGGACTTTACTAGTAAAACAAATATAGCAATTATGGAGAACCAATTACCAGTACACTTTATACAGGGAGAAGTTGCACTTTGACACTGATCAGCAGTGGCAAAGTGCCCAAAGCATCTAAGTTGAAAACACCATGTCAGAAAAAAGGTCTGGGGGGAAGGCAAAAAGTTTAGGGAACTTTAGCCAAAAAGGGCCAAGTCCAACAGGTAGTCTGTAGAATGCACATTTCCCACAAGTGTAATAAATGCCAGGAAAAGCAGAATCTCCTCTATTCAAAGATAAACCCCAAATTCCTCGACTTCAAATGTATGGTCACAGTCACTAGCCCAATGAAATTTGTGTCATTTGTGGATTTGCTAATGTGAATGCATAATTTCCCTCTATGGTGCCAATCTAAAACTATTGCTGCCACATTTCCCACCATTCTGTCTTTACTTTATTCTTCAGCCCAGGGAGATATTTTTGAATGATTCGCTTAAACGAAGATGATGCTTCTTCTATCGTCTACTTAATCCATACATTTTGTTTTCTACATCTTTTAACAAGCAGGTTAAGTTCTTTCTATGTGTATAAGCTGTGTCCAGTGTCACCGTAGTTCTACGGAAATGTACCATTATCTCAGCATTTTTAACATCAGCCCGTATATTCAAGCGCTTCAGCACAGAAACTTTTAAAAAAAACAAGCTATAACTTGAGTATTAGTACTGAAAATGACCTTTCCTGTAGAATAAGCTCATCAATAAACTACAGGTAACTCCATATGTCAAAGGAAGGTGATCATAAGTAATCCCTTGGGCAACAGATGCAAGCAATTGGAAACATACATAGCAATCTGTAGCATCCATAGTGTCAACATATTCATAAAGTACTTCTGAATAAACATTCAGTGAGTAATCTCCTCTAGAAGTATCTACATGTAACTCCTTCTCATCTTTTGCAGGTAAGCTATTGTCAGTAGGAAAGGGCACTTGAGGGACAAGTGTAGTTTTAGGCTCTGCCACCAGTAGATAATGAGGCAAATTCAAAATGACAAGCAGAACAAGTACTTCTGTTGCAACAGCAAACACTCCTGCACCTATGGGTTTACTAGAATTTGCAACAGGCTCCTAGGGGTAGATTTACAAGAACGTGACACATATGTAGAGAGGCGTCACTTTCCCTGTGTCACCCTGAGAAGCCCTCTCACCACCATGGATGCCCCGTATTTATAACATAGTGCACCATGGTGCAAGGATTGACAGATGCATCAGAAATTCTCACGCATCTGTCGGGGCAAAAGTCAAGCATTGCTGGAGTCTTGTTGCAAGCACGACGCAATTCCAGCAATGCATTTTGAGGCCTATTCCCACTGCACTGCGTCACTCTTCACGCCTGCTTCAAGCAGGCAAAAGGATTTGATGCAGTGGCATCCTAGAAGTGACGCAGTGACATCTTGTAGATTTCACAGCATCACTTTTACGAGGCTTTCCTCTGTGGGAATGCCCACCCTGCATATACCTGACACAGGTATAATGTGACGCAGGGCTTTACAACGTGACGCATCGCTCTAGATGCGTCCCCTTTTAAATTGGCCACATTTTTTACAACACAGCAGCGTCACAAAAGTGATGCAACAGCAGTGCAGAAGTGTTGCAAGTGGCTTGTAAATCTGCCCCAATGAGTTCTCTAGTCACAGATCATCAGCTCAAAGATTTGCAGCACAGCTCTCTCTTAGTTATTTTCTTCCTGAGCGAACATCAAAGAAAAGTTTAAATATTCCTTTAAATCTTGTTAAGTTGTCTCTAGTAAATGCACAGTTCAAACTCACAAATGATCACTTCCAGAATATGTTGGCTCAGTCTGTTTAGCGGCAAAGTGATTTCAAAACTCAGTTCAACCACAAAGTTAGGTGCAAGGAGGCTCAAATGAATGCAAATTGATATGACAAAAGGTGTAACATGCTTTCTCCTAAACAATGACTACTAGGTAAGTCCATTCAGGTAAAGAGTACCTTTGGCAGGGTACACTAGCTCTCTTTGATCTCCCTACTGTTGGCCCTTCTTCATCACTGTCACTTTGGCCAACTCCCTCACCTGACACAGGTATAATGTGACGCAGGGCTTTACAACGTAACTCATCTCTCTAGATGCCTCCCCTTGTAAATTGGTCAAATTTTTTACACCACTGCTGCATCACAAAAGTGATGCAACAGCAGTGTAAAAGTGTTGCAAGTTCCTTGTAAATCTGCCCCCATGAGTTCTCTAGTCATAGACCGTCAGCTTGAAGATTTTCAGCACAACTCTCTCTTAGTTTCTTCCTGAGCAAACATTAAAGAAAAGTTTAAATGTTGCTTAAAATCTTGTTAAGTTGTCTCTAGTAAATGCACTGTTAAAACTCACTAAGGATCACTTCCAGAATATGTTGGCTCAGTCTGTTTAGTGGCAATGTGATTTCAAAACTCAGTTCGGCCACAAAAGTAGGTGCAAGGAGGCTCAACTGAATACGAATTGTTGTGACAAAAGGTGTAACATGCTTTCTCCTAATAAATGACTACTAGATAAGTCCATTCAGGTAAAGAGTACCTGTGGCAGGGTACCCTAGCTCTCTTTGATCTCCCTACTGTTGGCCCTGTCCATCACCACCCCCTTTTTCTGAATCTTCTTCATCACTGTCACTTTGGCCAACTCCCTCAGTATTTTCAAGGAAAGTGTCTGGTACGTGCACTTCAGACAGGCATTGTCTTGCTCTCTCTTGTCTCCTTGGCAACCTGTCTAGGGTACAACTTGTATTACAACTGTACCAGGTCCTTTCCAGGGCCTGAATCTGGCACAATCCACACCACTGGATGAGACCCTTATAAACTGACTTCAACCGTTGACTATTTTAGACCCGCTCAAGCAAAACAAGTGCTGTTCCAGCAGCTTGCAGATCTCCAACAGCTTGACTAACCTGCTCCCTCTGTCTCACTATGATCACCAGCACATTAGGAAGAGGTGTTTGTATATCATCAAGGGGACATGGGACTCTGCAAGTATGGGCAGCATTTATCCAGTAAGGGGTAGGCCTGGGTGTAGGACTGCGCTACACTTGCATAATTTGCGCAACTACGCGCTATGTGAGATGCACGTAACACAGTGCAAAAACGGGTAGCAGGCATTTTTTGCTTGCTCGTAGTCCTCAACATCTAGTAGGCGACCGCGAGCGAGCAAAATAACATCCCGGCAAGACTTTTTCCTCGTTCGCTATCAGCAACATCAACTTTCCGATCGCGAGCATGGAAAATAAACCCCCCCGGCGAGATTCTCAACGCGGGGAGGTCAGGTTTCTCATTGCGAGTGGTCGCGTATGCTTGCAACCGCTTGCAATGAAAAACTACCAGCCTGCGTTGAGAGTTTGCATAGCTACTTGTAGCTTCCGTAGTGCAAAGTGCACTTCACATAGCTACACGCAGCGCAACTACGCAAACTACGCCCAGGGTTAGTTAGGGGGAACTCATCACTTTACAGTTGCCATTGTGACCAGAATCCCTTGGTAGGGGCCAGGACACCTAGGCTCCAAGCACGACTTTTGAATGTACTTTTTCACCATTACTTAGTTACCGAAACCAAGGTCATAGCACTGCTCCTGTTGAAGCGGGGCTGTAGCCTCTCAAACCTGGTGAGACACAGAAAGTACTACATCAGCCAGTCCTTTGCATTAATTGACAATCATGTAATCTTATTTGTTCAAAAGCGCATTTGCAGGCACACCGGGCAGCTTCATGACCCTCCCTATGATTATCCCACAGGGCAACAATCCTGTCCTCCTATCTAGAGTATTGTGCAAATGTATCAGTACAAGGGGGAAAGCATCAGGCCATGTAAGAGATGTTAAAGCACACACTTTAGCCAAACTTGAATTCAAAGTACTGCTTACTTGCTCCACAGATCCAGAAGCCTCTTGTCGAAAACTGCAGTGAAGTCTCTGTTCAACCTGTAGTGCTGCACATAACAAATTCAGGACCTCACAGTTAAAAGAGTTCTTCAGTCTGACTCCAAAGAAGTTGGGAAGTCGAAACGTGGCATCAACTCCCTGAACAACAACTTTTCTACTGTGAGACTGTCATTTCTCCTATTCTGGTAAGTTTTAATCCACAGTGAAAATGTGCAAACAACCACTAGAATCGATAGTCCAACCCATGTTGGGTTGAATTCCCGTGCACATTCTTGACCTCTATGTTACTAGAGGATTTGGAATTGGTATGATTTTTTGAAAAAACGGTAGTCAATATTTTCAATCCAATGAGTTTAATTAGATTTATCAGGTGAACTTTAAGTCAGTCCATAAATGTTTGATATTCAAAATG